>NC_089276.1:9015080-9315080 GCF_963678975.1 Dysidea avara
TGCCCGCCAGCCAAGGGAGTCTACATTCCAAATTTGAAGGAAATCGCTCAAGCCATTTCCGAGATACGAGCTGCCAAAGTTTCGTTTTTTTTCTTCTTCGTCTTTTCGCACACTTGCAAAAATTGCTATAACAAGCAAACGCGTACTCCGATCGCCTTGAAATTTGGCACACAGAAAGGGAGTCCAAAGGCGAATCCTAGCATCAAATTTGGTACAAATCCGATGAATGGTTCAGGAGTTATGACCGATTATTCGCGTAAAACAAGATCGATTTGTTGTCACGCCTACTGGGTAAACCGCTTCATGGAATGAGTTGAAAATTGCTATGTAGATGGAGTAACCATCGTAGGAGTGCCTTTTGGTGGTTTGAAAGGAATCGAGATAAAGACCACGAAGATATGACACAAAACCCAACCTGTGTCACAATTACGCGATCGATTTTTATGAATAAAAATGTATTAGTTTTCACGCCTACTAGGCAAACCGCTTAGAGCAATGAGCTGAAAATCGGTGTATAGCTGGAATTATCTTCATAGAAAGTCCTTGCAGTAGTCCAGAAGAATCGGATTACAAACCACTGAGTTATGATTCTAAAGCCAACTCCGTGTAGCAAATGCGAGATCGAGATACTCTAATAGAACAGTCACCCTAATAGAGCATTCGGCTAATTTATTTACTCCATTATAGAATTTTATTACATCACAAGTTATTGTGTAGGGAGTTCAGCTGCAAACAGTTAATCTTATAGACAGTTCAGCAAGAAGACAGTCACCATGTGGAGAGTTAAGCAAATATACCACTATAGAGATTCAGAACATTACAAGTCACACTGAAGAAAGTTCAGCTATAAACAAGTCATGCACTGTGTAGAGAATTCAGCTACAATTAAGTCACTCTCTAGAGAATTCAGTTACACAGAATTCAGCTACACACAAGTCACTGTGGAGAGAGTTCAGCTATAAACAAATTACCCTTTAGAGTGATCAGCTACAAACAAAACACTTTGCAGGGTGTTCAACTGCAACAAATCAATTACCTTTAGAGCGATCAGCAATGAACAAATCAACACAAATCTACCTGTAGAGAGATCAGCTAGAAACAAATCACCCTGAAGAGAGTTCAGCTACAAAAAATCACCCTGTAGAGACATCAGCTAGAAACTAGACACAATGTAAGGAGTTCAGCTACAAGCAATCACCCTGTAGAGAGTTCAGCTAAAACAAATCAACCTGCAAAGAGATCAGCTACAAACAAATCACCTTATAGAGAGTTCAGCTACAAACAGATTACCTGTAGAGAGATCGGCTACAAACAAATCAACCTGCAGAGAGATCAGCTATATACACACAAATCAACTTGTAGAGATATCAGCTACAAACAAATCACCCTGTAGAGAGATCAGCTAGAAACTACACACAATGTAAGGAGTTCAGCTACAAACAAATCACCCTGTAGAGAGATCAGCTACAAACTAGACACAAAGTAAGGAGTTCAGCTACAAGCAAATTACCCTGTAGAGAGTTCATCTACAAACAAATCAACCTGTAGAGCAATCAGCTAGAAACAAATCACCCTGAAGAGAGGTCAGCTACAAAAAATCACCCTGTAGAGAGATCAGCTAGAAACAAATCACCCTGAAGAGAGGTCAGCTACAAAAAAATCACCCTGTAGAGAGATCGGCTACAAAGAAATCAACCTGCAGAGAGATCAGCTACACACAAATCAACTTGTGGAGAGTTCAGCTACAAACAAATTACCCTGTAGAGAGATCGGCTACAAACAAATCAGCCTGTAGAGAGTTCAGCTAAAACAAATCAACCTGCAGAGAGATCAACTACAAACAAATCACCTTATAGAGAGTTCAGCTACAAACAAATTACCCTATAGAGAGATCGGCTACAAACAAATCAACCTGCAGAGAGATCAGCTACACACAAATCAACTTGTAGAGAGATCAATTACAAACAAATCACCCTGTAGAGAGATCAGCTAGAAATTACACACAATGTAAGGAGTTCAGCTACAAATAAATCACCTTATAGAGAGTTCAGCTACAAACAAATCACTCTGTAGAGAGATCAGCTAGAAACTGGACACAATGTAAGGAGTTCAGCTACAAGCAAATCACCCTTTAGTGAGTTCAGCTACAAACAAATCAACTTGCAGTGAGATCACCTACAAAAAAGCACCTTGTACAGAGTTCAGCTACAAACAAATTACCCTGTAGAGAGATCGGCTACAAACAAATCAACCAGTAGAAAGATCAGCTACACACAAATCAACTAGTAGAGAGATCAGCTACAAACAAATTACCCTGTAGAGAGATCGGCTGCAAATTAATCAACCTGCAGAGAGATCAGCTACACACAAATCAACTTGTAGAGAGATCAGCTACAAACAAATCACCCTGTAGAGAGATCAGCTAGAAACTAGATACAATACAAGGAGTTCAGCTACAAGCAAAATCACCCTTTAGTGAGTTCAGCTACAAACAAATCAACCTGCAGTGAGATCACCCACAAAAACGCACTTGTACAGAGTTCAGTTACAAACAAATCACCCTGTAGAGAGATCAGGTAGAAGAATTCACCTTGTAGAGAGGTCATTTACAAAGAAACCATCATATAGAGAGTTCAGCTACAAAGAAATTACCCCGTAGAGAGTTCAGCTAGATGAAGTCACTTTGTAAAGAGTTTAGCAACAAAGAAACCATCATGTACAGAGTTCAGCTACAAAGAAACCACCTGTACAGAATTCAACTACAAACAAATCACCCTGTATAGAGATCAGCTAGAAGAAGTTACCTTGTAGATAGTTCAGCTACAACAATTCACCCTGTAGAAAGATCAGCTAGAAGAAGTCACCTTGTAGAGTGTTCAGTTACAAAGAAACCATCATGTAGAGAGTTCAGCTGCAAACAAATCACTCTGTAGAGAGTTCAGCAACAAAGAAACCGCCATGTAGAGAGTTCAGCCTCATACAAACCACCTTGTAGAGAATTCAACTACAACAAATCACCCTGTAGAGAAGAAGTTACCTTGTAGAGAGTTCAGCTACAAAGAAACCACCATGTAGAGAGTTTAGCTGCAAACAATTCACCTGTAGAGAGTTCAGCTAGAAACAAATCACCCCGTAGAGAGATCAACTGGACGAAGTCACCTTGTAGAGAGTTCAGCTACAAAGAAACCATCATGTAGAGAGTTCAGCTGCAAACAAATCACCCTGCAGAGAGTTCAGCTACAAAAAAAATCACCCTGTAGAGAGTTCAGCTAGACGAAGTCACCTTATAGAGAGTTCAGCTACAAAGAAACCATCATGTAGAGAGTTCGGCTATAAAGACACCACCATGTAGAGAGTTTAGCTGCAAACAAATCACCTGTTACAGAGAGTTCAGCTACAAAAAAACCATCCTGTATATAGTTCAGCTACATTTCAAGTCACCCAGTAGAGAGATCAGCTGCAAAAAAAATCCTGTGGGGAATAATGAGCATGTAATAAATATATGTATATAATTTGTATAATTACTAATAAAATTAAAAATAATTGAAGTACTAAAATTCTTCTTTAAGTTCTTTTCTTCTTCCTGTGGTAAAGAAAAAAACACATGGGTTAAAAAAGCCCCAAAGCCAGCCATAGGCCGGCTTTGCAGTATACAAATACAAAAAGAAGTGATATCTAATCAAAAACAGCCAAGCTGTAAAAAAAAGGTGCGGCCCCCATAAAGGCCATAGTGAAAAAAGATGTGAAATCCAAGGTGGCGGCCAAGAAATGGCTGTGATGGTAGGTTAATGGTTACATTTTAATAACGGCAATTCAGGTGAATTTTGTGCCGCTTGGTCTTGGCACCAAATTCACCTGGATTGTTGTTATTAAAATGTAACCATTAACCTACCATCACAGCCATTTCTTGGCTGCCACCTTGGATTTCACATCTTTTTTCACTATGGCCTTTATGGGGGCCGCACCTTTTTTTTACAGCTTGGCTGTTTTTGATTAGATAGTACTGTCATGAAGCTTTGATCTTTTCTCCAAATACAGGTCACTCAAAATTCAACCTCACATTTCTTTCATAGTATTGGTTTTGTACAGTATGCTTCAAGATGACCTGAAATGCTTCTCAAAAGTTTCTATGAAATTTAAAAAATGTATAATATTTATATATTTGATGGAATTTTTTGCTGATTGACTGACTAACTTACCAACCAACAAATAGCACCTAAGATCAGTACAGGTATAACTCAATGATGGCTATTAACATTAAATTATATTGTAGTAAATATCTTTTATTGTTTTGGTAACTTATACAGCTACTATGTAACTAGTTATATATGTGAAGTCATGAGTTACTGATCGTGTCATTAGTTAATATGTAACTTTTAATATAATTATCACGTATATACTACTGTTATTGTGTTTAGATTCTCATCTGGCTAAGAAAAGTTTGCATGGAGGGAAAGAATACAAGTTGTACAAGAAATATTTTGCTGAAATGACACATACGCTGACTGATATTGATACTCTACTTCCATATTTTATATCAAAAGAAGTCATAAATGTTCAAGATAGAGCTGTGATTAAGAGTAAACCCAGACCCTCGGATCAAGTTAATGAGCTTTTGATGTACATCAATGGTCCTTTGAGTGTGAATGACACAACCAGCTTCTATTCTTTGCTAGATGTTATGGAAGAACATGGAAACATCACTACCAAGCAACTGGCCAATGCTATGAAAGGTGTCTACAGCATGCATAGACATTAAACTGCTCTGTTTGTTTGCATGTGTACAATAAATTGCATAAACAGGAACACACAGGGCTGGTGAAATCTGTATATAACAGGTTTACATATGGGAGAATTTTCAGACAGAAATTACACTCTTTTAGTACCCAATAACAAAGCAACATACAGGTTTTGTATTCGAAAATTATTTTACAAGAAAAAAAAAGAAGCAAATTACTGTAAGTAAATTTTGTCCTTAATGTAAGCCAAATTTCACAGCAATCAAGCAGCATGTTTATATTTATAATGTTTTTTTGTAAAGTGAGTGAAAAAAGAAGAAATCTAAGCCTCTGAATGAAGAAGTCCGGATAAACTTTGAGAGCTCATAATTGATTAGGAGATCTTGCTTAAATTTGGTATGTAGGGTGCAAAAGATGGAGGGCGCAGTATAAAAATCATCTCAGAGAGCACAAAAGTTCCATATACATGAAAACTGCATTTTCTTTGTCAATATACCCACAGTGATCTCTTGGCTGCATGCCACACTTCTGGGGAGTGTCAGACATATTTAATGATTAGCTTGCACTTCATCAAAGTTCACTCTTAAACTTATTTATTTTGCTATTGTGTAATGCAAATATTGAAGCATCTTTATCCATTTAAGTCATCTAATTTGTAAAAAAATTCCTGTGTTAAAAATTTGAGCTACTGTGTATGGTATAGTTATATAATGCAACTTGTTTGCATTTTATACCATTAGGTGAATTGCAAGCTCAACATCAGGCTGATCATAAAGTACATCAAGGACAAGCCATCACAAGAAGTTTGTCAGCTGATGGACACTTGCGTATTAATGGTGTAGTTTGTAATGGCCAGCATGAAAGTAAGTTTATATTCTAGCAAAAAAAAACAAACATGCAGCTGGACTAAAAGAAAGGGAGTGTCCAAAAAAGTACAAAGAACTGGGACTAGTAAAGAGTTGACATCTAAGAGTTTATTTCAAGTAGCTAAAATTCAGCATTGAAGATCATCCTAACTAAAGATCCTATACTTAAATAAATCCTAGTCTCTTTTGTGTAGCTTTTGTGTTCACAAATATAGGGCATCCTTAATAATTATAATATATCTTGACGGTCAAACCATTTGTACAGCATTATTTGTCCACTCAGTTACAGGTAAACGTATTATCCCTATTGACTTCCATTAGTTTATCATGTAAGATTGGAAAGTGATATATTCAGGTAAAATTTATTTTAGTACCCTGTCTCCCTGGTGAGACCACCATGGTCTAAGTGTGGCACTTGGCTGGTATGAGGGTAGCCTGCAGATCTGGGTGGGATTTTTTCAAGCCCTTGTAGGTATTTGTCCTGTTTCACATTTAGTAAAACATTTCCGCTTATAGGCTCCCTAGCTCATGGTAAACACCTCTTACAGACGTCCAGTGCCTAACTGGTAAAGCAAAGGAAAATGAAAGTATTTCAATTGACCTTTCAAAAAAATCATTATACAGTAACTGTCATAAACATACATATTTTATGTACTTTGATGCTAATCTTATATAATTCTCATTTAGCTGACTGTTGTATTGGGGCAGCATTATCTTCAACTGATTATGAAGCAATTTTAGATGATAGAGAAGTAGAAATAAATGAAACACATTTATAAACTATTTTTAAAGCTGTTTTACAGTATTATTGCATTGGCACATGTCATCTGAATTGTACTATTCTCTGATCAATAAGAATGAGGCATTAGCTTGATTCAACATAATAAATAAATCTTAATATGTAATAAATGTGACAGTATATTATTATTGTTATTGTATATGCTATTGTATTATGCTACTCAGAGGTAGGTACGTGCATACTCAAACTAAGACAGGTTTCACTGTGAAATATGAATCATGGGCAAATATTAGCTAGGAGCATTATATAAACACATACACAAAACATTCCATTTGAACAATTCATGCATGCCACTGTCTTATAACACTACTACACAAAAGTTTAAAACATTGCAGTAAAACTAGCAGTACTGACTAAATTTAGAATAGTCCGGATAAGGTCGGACACTTGAAAACATCAAAATTTAGAAGAGAAATAGAATTCTACAACTGACTACAAGCTACTATTATGGCTATCTGTGGATAGAGTTTTCACTCTAAATGGGAACATGTTTCTTTTTGTTGTTTCTAAAGATTATCACTCAGACTGACTATAAAAACAAGTACTAATTTTATTATTCGATTGTTTATAGCATTCAGTATCGGAATAAGTTTAACATGTGCAAATATCCAAAAGGTAGTCTCGTGATCAAAAATCCCACAATGGCTACATTGGTCCTGTGGAATAGGAAGATGCCTTCTTTAATTGCTTCAGGTGATTTTCACATAGAGTTGGTCATGCACAGACATTAATTGATGCATCATAGATTATGATGCATTGAATGCCTGCGCATGACTAGTTTGCCATAATCATGCCCACATATAACAAACGGCTTACTAAAAGTGGAAACCATGCGTACATTCTTACACAAAGTACCTGCAATTAGGCTGATCTATCTGTGCGGTTAGCCATGACGACCCAACCACCGAGAGCTTACCTGTTATGTACATGTTGAGCAATCAAGGGAATTGCATCTTGAGAGTACCCAGATCTAGAGTTACCTGCTCTTTATCCACATGCAGTCACCAAGTTTGAACTCAAGACATAATAATTATAGAGACTGTGTACATAATGTTGAAACTCATAAACTCTTTAAACTGTGTTGAAGACATGTTAAGGGTTGCAATTGATTGTATCCAACCAATCAAATAAGTCCTTTGATAATGTATACCTATAATATTATGTGTATACCATGTGCCTACTTGTGCATTAATTAGATATGTTCTGTAATATAATACATTGTACAGTGCTCCCTCAATTATTTAACCCCCTTGGGACCAATTAAAGTTATGTTCAGATAATCATAAAGTTCAGATAATCAAAGCCCATTCATTTTTATACACATAGCTAGTTCTGTTCAAATACTCTAATATAGAACATACAACTTAGACAAAATACTTTAATAGAGCAGTCATTCCTACTGTTCGGATAACCAAGTGTTCGGATAATAGAGTTTGGATAATTGAGGGAGCGCTGTATTATGTTTTGTATCATTGTGTGTCACTTTCTTGTAGACTGTTAAAGAGCAGCATGGAGAATTCATCCTACTAAACAATGCAAAGATATATTTTTGACTTTGTAAAAGTTCATTTGTCTGAACTATATATAACCCCAGTCAGTGTGATGGTTGGAAAATTTCACACACTGGGAAAGTCCATGCTCATGTCCATTAGAGACTACGCTTTGAGATGATACAAAACATGGCAATTACGTGCCTGTAACATTGACAAAGCATGGGCATTTAAATGGCTAGTAACAGAATTAGAGGAAGTTTGTTTGTACTAACCAACACTACATTTCTTGTTTACAAGCAGCAGTCAAGATGCAACAATGAGTTGTAGTCCAATTAGTCATACTTCGAAACATTCTGTAATTACCGACAATTATATAGGCATGTATAAGGCCACACCACTTGCATCCTCTCTATAGTTACATTATTTTATGGGTAATATGTAACTGTAACTAAATAGTTCAGTTGCAAGTAGTATGTAACGAGTTACTTTTAAAAAGTAATTGCCCCAACACTGGATATAGATAACCTTGTTTAATTGCTTTTTATTTCTATGATCCTCTAATTTTCCTTCCTTACCTTTATTGATTTTGATTTGATTTGATTATGACTTTCAGCACTGTAAGCATTTGTTGGAGTGGGGGCATTATACATGGTTTTATGGTTACTATTAGGCATCTAATGATGTCTTGGGAGAATGACTGTGGAGATTTTGGTGTTTTTTTTGTCTAAATGGAATCTCTGTGATCAATTCTGTGAACACGTCTAGGAGGCTAGAGGCATCCATGTCGCTACTAGTAGGAGAGATAAAAACAGATATCAGCTTAGACTTGTGAGTTTGTATCATAGCAAGAGTAGATAATCACAGAGTATTATTATTTACTCTTGGTAGCTACAAGCCAACAGAAATTCACAATGCAATGAACTTCACTCCAACTTCAATGTCCATCAAACTATCATGTAATACCAACTGTAATCACTTTGAAAGAGTGATCAGATGTTATCAGAACAATTAAGTTACTCTCACAATTTCCCACAACTCTCACGGTACGATGACGTACAAAATGTTGTGCATTGTGATTTAATTCACTCAGTGCACATACAAATACAGTGGTAAAGTACAAATTAAACCTTCTGTCGTAATGTTCCAATCCTACAAAGGCGAGTACAGCAGATAATGGAAGAACGCATTGTGTGAACACAGTATACCAGTGATTCTCCTGAGCCATATCGTGTGATCTTTTGTGGCTTGAGAAGTAAGCAAGTGTCAAAATGACGTACCCAAGAATGAGGAAGTGATGTCATGAATGTGATTATTAGCACGTGATGGGACATCAAACGATGTGAAAGTAACAAGATCTCTTGTTACTAGTACATGAAACCTTGCAACAACCATCATTACCTATATGTGTTAATTGCAGGGAGATAATCATGTGTGGTGTATGCATACGTCTGTGTGTGGTATCAGTGTTACAATGTGATGGAATCAGAGGATAAGTCAGGTCTGATGAGAGATTAGATGGAATGGTACTTGGTGAACTAACACTAGTGAGATAGTCAGGGAGATCAGTATACAGCTTATAACTGGTCAGGGAGATCAGCATACAGATTATAGCTAAAAAGGAGGTAAAGCCCTCTGAAGATTGTGAACAAATACCTGCAAAGCTGAGTCATGGTGCCAAGGTATTTCCCATGATCAATAGCCACAGAACAACCATTGGCTGGGTTGACTAACACAGAACACAAACTGGATTAACAAATGAACATTGAGGACTTAAGTAAGTGTGATTTAGATTCCTTTAAAGGTTATTTATCTCATTGTTATACCATACATGATTATTATACCCTTGATGGGTTTTGCTAATCAGCATAATAAATAAAAACTGCAGTACTGTACCCACATAGGTACTCATATCCTAGATTTACCTTTCTGAACTTCTTTATAGAAGTTTGTCACTCTTCCTATGAAGCTCTGCATCTGGTACTTTACTATTCCCTTACAACACATAGCAAACCATCTCACATTTTTAGAAAGAAACTGGAAGAATTGTGTAAATGGTTTCATCCTGATCAAGTAAGATGCTACTATCATTGCTGATGAGTAGTGAGTACCATGCAAGCATTTGTGACATCCTTCACCTGATGAGATAACCAACATGTCACTGAAAGGCCACATGCAGTGTTGTTTCTTATCAGTGGGACAAGGGTCCTCAAGGGGTTGGTAACATTCCAGAAAGCTAGCCAATCTTCCTTGAGGCTTCCAGAAATTAGTCAAGTGTATTTTGCATTGATTTGCATATACCCTTATACAACAGTCACATTTTGTAAGTTTGTTGCACCAACAAGATATTCATAATGTCAAGTATATAATGTAAATGTGTACCAAAATTGAAATACTAATAATTATCTAAACTATCTTCATAATTAGGGTATATAATTATACTAGTCTACTCATACATCACCATAATGGACCAACACATATATATAGGCCATGTTAATCACTGCTTGAAACGTCCTTGTTTACTAGAGTGGTATATCCCCAGTATATGGAACAGTTAATTGTTTGGTATTTTAGTAGTTCTCAGTAAATCTGCATTCACTGATGTTTTACTGAGAGTTTAAAACTTGGTAAAACAATTATGTTCCATATACTAAAAGTGACTGACACTTTACTATGGGTACAACTACAGTAAAGCAGCTTAACAAATCAGTAAACTAAGAACCTTCAAGCAGTGAATATACCTATAACATAGCATCTCAGGATAGGTATAGCAATAATAGCATCTTGTTTTAGGTATAGGCCATCTCAAGATCACCTATACCAATAACGTAGCAATAGAGCACTCAGGTTAATGTAATCTAAAAGACATCCATGCATATCAGAATATTTACTATATTAAAATAGTACAAGCACAACCTAGGAAGCTAGCCAGGATGTGTATCATTTTATGATTTACTGAATAATTATATATAGAACCTTTCAAGTTCCGGTCTTGATTCTATTTTAAATTGCAGCCATTATTAGAGGATCACTTCAATAGTTTTTGTTTGCATTTCATTCACAAAGAAACTATGTACTCACTACACACTTTTGCCATGGCTTTTAGGTATACCTACAGTATGGCTTGCTATATTTGGATCCTGAATTGTAGCAATATAATTTTATCACCAAAAGGATCACATCACGATCAATGGTTGTGTTTGCTTACTTTAAAACACATTTTGACTTGGGCATGCATGTACAGCCATGTATGTATGTGTATTTACCTGTTCTATATTCCTGTTCTAAAGACCTGTTCAATGAATAAATAATATTGATGTTTATTGACAGTAAAAATATCAGTAATTTGGCAGTAACAATCAAAAAATAGTCAATTTAGTCCAATCTTCCAAGTTCCTTATCTTCAGCCTGACTAGTAGTAGCCATACTGAGTCCAATCCTTCTCTAATCTCTATATCCGCAACAATAAAAGCCTTTTATAATTACTCAATTATTCAAACTTCACTCTTCCCACTACTGACTATTAGACTGACTGAATTCTTTACAAGAAGGTCCTTTTATCTATCACATAACATCACTTTTGTAGATTCCTGCAGGTCATTTCATAAGGTTTCAGCTATGTACACATGTTGATGACTCAGTTTCTGTGTACAACTTTTAATCCTGTATGAAGGTGACTGTATCTGGCTAGTGAAACCAGCTCAACTGCATAAATCAGATTCAAATGAGTAAGTTACTGAAATATTGGCTTGCCAACACAATGTATACATGGCAAAGGATGTGATAAAAGTGATGATCTTTCAGTATGATATACAGGCTTTATGGTGTGAATACACCACACCCAAGAAGGCAAGATCTGTTGGTAGCTATAGCAACCAACAGCCATAACACAATTATAATTGAAAACATAATAAGTGTTAAAATTGGTAGTTGGAGCCTTAGAGGTTTTCTTTGGTGACGTCTAGAACATGGGCACAGTTATTGTTCTCATCAAAGTTTCTCAGGAAATGATCCCACAGTCGCCACAGATTATAGCAATTTATACAATAATTTCAACTAACAAACTGACATGTTTAAGTCTAGCAGAATCAGCATGGCATTCCACAGGGATGTTAAACGTTAAAATAAGAATGATGATATAAGATGTTGAAGTAACAGGGTGGATCCAGGATTTTGCTAAGCAGGTAGGAGTCACCCCCCAGTGTGCAAAGCACACTCCACGAAATACAAAGCATGAGCTTTCTAGGAGGGTCTGGGGGCATGCCCCCCCCTCCCAAGGAAATTTTCGTTCTGAGATTGAATTTGGTGGCAATTTTGACTGAAATTGTTGATAGTTCCACACTAGAAGCATGAATGATTTTTTTCTGCATTCTTCAACATTTCAGTTACATGTTTCTGACTTCCTGTATTCACAGGCTGTAAGCCTTCTCACAGGTCCCTAGTGGGATAGCATTTAATAAAATAAAAATGCTAGTAGTATAGCTATATAGTGAGTTAAAGACCAGACTTAGTATAGTGTAAAGGGCCAGAGCAACCTAGGCCGGGCCTAGGTTGCTCTCTAAGAAAATTTTTGAAAAATTAAGTCAGATTGAATTCGGTGGCAATTATGACTCAATTCAATACTGGAAGTATAATGCTAATAGTAACTATATACTGAGTTAGAAAGAATTAGCTAGTATAAGCTTCCTCAAGAAAATTTTGAAAATTCATCTTGAATTTGGTAGTAATTTCAACTAACATTTGTGTAAATGTTTATGAAAATTCAATGCTGGAAAAGCATTAATGCTACTGAGCTGGTAGTAAAGTTTTTAAGGAAAGTTTGAAAACCTGACTTTGAAAATGACTTTGGTGCTAATTTTGGCTGAAATTAAGTGCAAAATTTTTATTGAATGTTCTAGT
Organism: Dysidea avara; assembly: GCF_963678975.1. Taxonomy (NCBI): domain Eukaryota; kingdom Metazoa; phylum Porifera; class Demospongiae; order Dictyoceratida; family Dysideidae; genus Dysidea; species Dysidea avara. The sequence goes on from NC_089276.1 coordinate 9,027,874, forward strand.
GCTACCAAGCTACAAAAACAGAAATAGAATAAAGTCCACTGCACAAGCATCACAAAATATTTAAACATATAAGTAATCCTGGCATGTGGTGTGCAGCTGTGTACTTCTAAGAATTTCTAGGGCATGAACATATAGAGTCAGTAACTCAATTTAAAAGAGGTGTTTAGTTGTTTAAAATGACAAACAATGTTTTATAATTGTTACTCTTGACTGTTCTATTAGAGTAAATGACTGTTCTATTAGAGTATATCAATTTCGGGTGTTCTAACCATAGTATCTGTGTTCTAACCCATCTAGTTCTCCTTGTGCTATGCCTATATGGGTAACAATTTGCTAGAAACAGATTTATTATGTTTTACATAGTCATAAAAGATCAAACCCAGCACATTATTGTCCTATATCCCTTATACTTGTGTTTGTAGCAAGATACTAGAACATATTATTCATACAAATATTACGAAACACCTATTAAACCATCATAATATTATGTGACTGGTTTGCGAAAAGGTACCTTTTTCACACACAAACGTGACGAACTTTGAAGCTTCATAACTTTGTGATCATGCCGTGTAATTGCCTTAAACGTTCCATGAGTGTAGCTAAAGTATCTGGCTGCATTTTGATACTAAGAGCAAGTTAAGCAGGAGCTGGAGTCAAATGTTACACCATTTTGTTTGCTGGTATCTAAAATGTGTGGAAAAGGTACCTTTTTACACATCCAGTCGCAATTATGCTATCACTCAGATGTTCAATTTAGGTTTTGTGAAAATCACTTGGCAGAACTGCAACTGATGAATGCTACTCATGATTTTGCACTGAATTTGAATAACAAAAACCAAGCTGATGTTATTTTGCTTGACTTTAGCAAAGCTTCCGACAAGGTGCCCCATTATCTCCTTCTATTGAAACTAGAACATTGTGGAATACGAGGAAGAGTACTACGTTGGATCACTGATTTCCTGTCTGACTGCTCTCAACGTGTTGTTTGTGGAGGTTACTCCTCTGAGCCTGTAAGTGCTGTTAGTGGTGTGCCACAAAGTAGTGTGATAGAGCCCCTACTCTTTTAATATAATAACACAACACTTGTCATCTTCACGTCACCTCTTTGCAGATGATTGTGTTGTTTACAGATGAATAGATTCACCCGATGACATTAAATTGCTACTACAAGACTTAATGCAACTTGAAATCTGGGAATAAAAATGGCAAATGAAATATAACATTAGTAAATGTACAGCATTAACTATTACTCTAAAACAACACCAATTGATATCTGAGTACTTTTTGCATGGTCACAAACTTGCTGCAGTCACTGAAGCTAAATATTATTTTGGGAGTTGCACTTGATTCTAAGCTTTCTTTTAAACATCACATTGATGCCACTTGTCAAAAGGCTAACCGTACACTCGCCTTTATTTGTTGAAATCTGAAATCCTGCCATAAACAAGTGAAACTGGATGCTTACAACATATTTATCAAACCAATCTTTAATTATGCTGCCACAGTTTGGACACCACACTTACAATGTCATATTAATAAACTTGAAGCTGTTCAAAACTGGGCAGCACGCTTTATTTATTGTCTCAGATTATAGAAGAACAAGTAGCATATCAGCTATTAAACATTCCCTAAATATGAAATCAGCACAATGCCTACTTGAAGAATTATGATTACTAATACTTTTTAAAATCTTACATGGACCTGCTAAACTAGAAATACCAGATTATATTACACCTACAATCAGTACTACACGTGGAAACAGTATCAAATTTGTCCAGCCGTCAGCTCAAGTTGATCCTCTCTTCCACGATCAATTCACTTGTGGAACAAGTTACAAATTGACAGTACTATTAATAAACTTCAATGACTTCAGATCTCTAATTATGATGTAGATATTGTACTATACTTATATTTTTTGAGTTTTACAACTAAATGTATATATGTATCAAGAATTCATTATTAGAAGAGGAAGAGTATCAAACGTTCAATATACCCTGTACAAACACACTGCTACAATTTCACCTTTTGATAAAATCAATGCCTCTCCTAATATGGAAAGACATTGAGTGGTGCTTAATACAACTCTACTGGTATGAGAGAACTGTTGATAGGTGTTGAATATGGTGAAGCCTCTATTCTACATAACAGAATAAGGTGTTGATACTGTACTACTGGCAGTGTGTTTGATAAATTCATCTCAGTTAGATACCCTCTCTTACTACTATCAAGAGCCCCTCCACTATTATTAACTCTTGCTACTATATTATGAACTCTTGTATATATCTGAATTATGTCTAAGGTGCCTAGCTATGTCAAATGAGCAATTTAAGGTGCCTAGCTATGTCAAATGAGCAATTTAAAAATCACTATTAAAAAATCTCTGAAGGGGAGCACTGGCCCCCAACCCTGGATCTGCTCTGAGTAACAAGAGTTTGTTGCTGGGAATAATCTTGTATCAGTTTGATTTTAAGTTTAGATATACTAATCATCTCCATCCAATTGCCTATGAGTATACATGACATGCCACCCCCCCTTCCTGCTGAAGTCAGTTTTGAAAAATATTGGGGAAAAACGGCTTGCAGTATAGATTGGCATTGTTATTTTTAGCGTTTCATAAATATGATATTTTAGATGGTTTGAGTGTAAAAATCCTACACAACTTCCCAGGTCTAGAATCACCACTGATTGTGGAGTCACTGGTTAGCTAATAAACCTATCATACAATATTGCAGTCATATATGGCTATGCTACTAACTGAAATATCTAATCCCTCTACTGGCTTTAGAAATAACGGGGCTGAATCCAGACTTCGAGGCTGACCTAGCTATATAGCTAGCTACATAACCAGCATCAAATAACACTTTCCTAATTAAAGCACATTAAGTAAGGAAGCTGAGTATTTCCTGTTGAATGGAGTCTTGGAACAACGAGGGATGAAGTTTCACTGGATAGTGGAGTTTTTTGCTGTGGTGTGGAGCTTTCAGTGTAAGTGACAATGTACTGTATGCAACGCATACAGCTTGCTGCGTAGGCAGCGTAGCTAGCTACTTGCCTTGTCATGACCGCGACCGTATATACCTGAGGTTGCATGGTGACCTTTACAGCTATTGTGATAATTGTCTTTGTTTGATATGTTCTTCAGTATGGGCTAGTTATAGCTAACTAGCCTACCGCGTTTGTGATCTAGCTAGCTTCATGCGCGAGTCTGAGTTCGCCAGCGGGTCTCAGGCGCCGGGCTATATAAGCAGTTATTGGTAAAGGTATCTACAAGCGCTCAGAAAAGAATAGAAAGGTATCTGCTATCCAGGGGATTTGTATTAGCTTTTATGACTGGTAGAAGAAAAGATCAGCAGTTATTGATCATGAATAAAAATAGCATTGGTCATGACATGATGTCAACATAGTGGTGGTAGACTTTAATCAGATAGCTATTCAATAGTCGAGTACCGGAGCCGCAGGCTTAGTGGGTAGAAGTTGTACTAGAACTAACATGCGTGGGGGCACGTCTCTGAGTAATGATTGTGGCTGAGTAATTTCATTACTATCTGTTCTCAATAAGGCAAAATATGCCAATTAATTTTTTGGCTTCTTGTATGGTTACAGTGCTATGCCTCATAGAAAACAAAGATCACAGTTTTGTCTCTGTTTAACTCTGTGAATGCTATCCCACTATTGTGAATACTATAGGTAGCTATATATGTAAATAGCTATGATGTGTTGTAAAACTTGTAAAGCCAGTTTTCATTCAAAAAATGAAACCTTTGAAGTAGACTCATAGATTTGGTCCCCAAAATATGTAGCTAGCTATCTAATGCAAAAGATGTCTAATCTTAAACAGCCAAGCTGTAAAAAAAGAGTGCGGCCCTCAAAAAGGGTATGGTGAAAAAAGATGTGAAATCCAAGGTGGCAGCCAAGAAATGGCTGTGATGGTAGGTTAATGGTAAAAATTTTAATAACAACAATTCAGGTGAATTTGATGCCGCTTGGTCTTGGCACAAAATTCACCTGAATTGTCATTATTAATATTTTTACCATTAACCTATCATCACAGCCATTTCTTGGCCGCCACCTTGGATTTCACATCTTTTTTCACCATAGCCTTTTTGAGGGCCACACTCTTTTTACAGCTTGGCTGTTTTGGATAAGATTTCACTTTTCTTTTTGTATTTGTATACCCCAAAGCTGGCCTTGGGGCTTTTTAACCTATCTTTTTTCTTTACCACAGGAAGAAGGAAAAGATGGAGTAGAGTTTAAAAACTTAAGGGTGCTCGCTGATATTTGAAGCCGTTTAAGTGCCAGCCCAGAAACCACATGCGGCTATTGCATCATAATTGGCATTACTACGCATACTTGTAGTATCCGTGTTAAGCGGACATGTTTTGCGCCAGAGAGCACGAGGAAGAATAGCATGTTTTTTCGCTTTAGAATCGTCACTGAAGTGTTAGCAAATGATTGTTTTATGGATCAACAGTTATGAATTAATCTAAAAGTAAGTGTTATTTAAGGCAACAAGTGTGAACGCACTTTTCGCTTGTAGGCAACATGCGTTCGTGCCTTGTTTTCTCGAGTGATAGGGTATGCTGGTAGTTAGTATTGTAATTGTAAGCTGCTTATGTAGGGGACAATGTTACCAGCTGGAATCACAAGGCGTTACAAGCTGCTGATGATGGCGTGCCTAGCGTAACTTATCCAAGAGCGACTTGGAGACTCCAGGCGGAGCAAGAAGCTGTTCCTGTGTGTGAAGAAGAGAAAAATGGTTTTTTGTGTTTAGAACAGCCGTTTATGACATGTTATTTTGAAAAGTTGGTGATTGCGGTCAATAGGAATTTGTGTGGTTATTGTATCAATAATGTTGTAGTATCCGTGTTAAGCGGACATGTTTTGCGCCAGAGAGCACGAGGAAGAATAGCATGTTTTTTCGCTTTAGAATCGTCACTGAAGTGTTAGCAAATGATTGTCTGATGGATCAACAGTTATGAATTAATCTAAAAGTAAGTGTTATTTAAGGCAACAAGTGTGAACGCACTTTTCGCTTGTAGGCAACATGCGTTCGTGCCTTGTTTTCTCGAGTGATAGGGTATGCTGGTAGTTAGTATTGTAATTGTAAGCTGCTTATGTAGGGGACAATGTTACCAGCTGGAATCACAAGGCGTTACAAGCTGCTGATGATGGCGTGCCTAGCGTAACTTATCCAAGAGCGACTTGGAGACTCCAGGCGGAGCAAGAAGCTGTTCCTGTGTGTGAAGAAGAGAAAAATGGTTTTTTGTGTTTAGAACAGCCGTTTATGACATGTTATTTTGAAAAGTTGGTGATTGCGGTCAATAGGAATTTGTGTGGTTATTGTATCAATAATGTTGTAGTATCCGTGTTAAGCGGACATGTTTTGCGCCAGAGAGCACGAGGAAGAATAGCATGTTTTTTCGCTTTAGAATCGTCACTGAAGTGTTAGCAAATGATTGTCTGATGGATCAACAGTTATGAATTAATCTAAAAGTAAGTGTTATTTAAGGCAACAAGTGTGAACGCACTTTTCGCTTGTAGGCAACATGCGTTCGTGCCTTGTTTTCTCGAGTGATAGGGTATGCTGGTAGTTAGTATTGTAATTGTAAGCTGCTTATGTAGGGGACAATGTTACCAGCTGGAATCACAAGGCGTTACAAGCTGCTGATGATGGCGTGCCTAGCGTAACTTATCCAAGAGCGACTTGGAGACTCCAGGCGGAGCAAGAAGCTGTTCCTGTGTGTGAAGAAGAGAAAAATGGTTTTTTGTGTTTAGAACAGCCGTTTATGACATGTTATTTTGAAAAGTTGGTGATTGCGGTCAATAGGAATTTGTGTGGTTATTGTATCAATAATGTTGGGCGCACGCAATCTTTGCACATGTTTACTAAAAATAAAACTAGTTTTTGAGTGATAGCCGTGAAGGCTTCAAATTTTGTAGGGAGATGCGCTGATAAATTCTCCAGAGGTCTATGTTTAGATTTTATCCGTAGCGTTATGGCTTCATGAGTTACGGCACCGAGAACATGAGGTTTTGAATGGTGTAGCACACTTTTAGTACTAACTTAAGTTCTATGTACGCTGTGTACTAATACTAAACATAGAGTTGTGAGTTATAAGCTGAAGTTTGTTCAACGTGGTTTCCAGTGCGCTACTGTGAAAAATGGAGGACTAGTTTCGATTTAAGCGCTTCATAAAGAACTACGCATAGTTATAAAATGGTATAGGCTAGAAGAATTCTGTTTGGTTTGTGTTGAAGAGAAAGAGAAGCACTTCCAACGTAAGTAGCATATGGATTCATTTTATACATTATGTGAGTATTAGCAACAATACAAAAATTGCATGTTGTATGGCTTCAAATAGCCGCGAGCACCCTTAAACTAATTCTGATTTCATCACTAAATGTACAGATTATATATATATATATATATATATATAATACATATATTTATTACATGTCAATTATTCCCTACAGATAACTTGTTTGCAGCTGATCTCTCTACTGGGTGACTTGAAATGTAGTTGAAGTCTCTACAGGGTGACATTTGCTTGTAGATAAAGTCTCTACAGGATTCTCTCTGCAGTATGACTTTTTTCTAGCTCAACTCTCTGCAGGGTTGTCTGTTTGTAGTTGAACACTCCACAGGGTGATTTGTTTCTATCTGATCTCTTTACAGGGTTACTTGTTAGTAGCTAAACTATCTGCAAGGTGATTTGTTCATATCTGAACTCTCTACAAGGTGATCCTTTTAGCTGATCTCTCTACAGGATTACTTGTTTGTACCTGAACTCTCTGCAGGTTGATTTGTTTGTTGCTGAACTCTCCATAGGGTGATTTGTTTGTAGCTGATCTCTCTGCAGTAGGTGATTAGTTTGTAACCGAAATCTCTACAGGTAGATTTGTTTGTAGCTGAACTGTCTACAAGGTGATTTGTTTGTAGCTGATCTCTCTACAGGATAATTTGTTTATAACTGAGCTCTCTACAAGGTGTTGTTTTGTAGCTGATCTCTCTGCAGGTTGATTTGTTTGTAGCTGAACTCTCTAAAGGGTGATTTGCTTGTAGCTGAACTCCTTACATTGTGTCTAGTTTCTAGCTGAGCTCTCTACTGGGTGATTTTTTGTAGCTGAAATCTCTACATGGTGATTTGTTTGTAGCTGATCTCTCTACAGGTTGATTTGTTTGTAGCTGATCTCTCTACAAGGTAGAGAAACCATCATTGTTGATGAACAAACAAAAAAATGACAATGTACAAAAACAACTATAGCTAATTAAGTGAGTGAGTGAGTTCTTGGACACACACTACCACAGAGAAGGAAATAGAATGCCCACAAGTGGGTGTGGCAAGGGAAAAATAACTAGTTACAGCAACACACACACACACACGCAAAAATGTAATACAATAAATAATAGAGTTGACAACATTCAAGCATCTTCAGACCATTCAGGGCAATCTCTTGCCATGAAAATTCTTCTTGATGAAGAAATAGAAATGGTAGCAGCTAAGTAAAAAATCCTTCTGCAGGTGGATTTAGAAATCTTGATCTCATTTTGAAAGTTAACACAGTTCATGAATGATGACAAAGATGCTGGCAAGTAGTGGCCTAAAACACTTATTTCAATGGTATCATAAAAACAAGGAATTTCTTGATAGTCAAATTCTGACTGTAACTCTTGGTATTCTCTCTTCCCTTGTTTTCGATCCTGGCAGATTTGAGGTGTTCAACTGAATCTAAGGGACATGTCAGTTCTAACAAGGCCACCAAGTTGCTACTTTCATTGTAAAAACAATATCTGGGCGATATGAGGTAATCAGGAGAGAAGGAGGGATTGTTGCCTGTGGAGAGTCACTTGCACGCATACCAGGAAGGTCAGCATAAACTGAGATTGTGCCTACTTCAGAAATGACCTTAGTGAGTTCAACAGTCAAACAGTGCAGAACTTGGTTATGGCGATATGTGAAGCGGCCCTGTTTCAAGGAACTAGGAGAGCCACCCAAAACATGAGCAGTGGTAGGCTGAGTGCAGCCACATAATGAGCACTTCACCCTACATTGTATGTGCCAACGCTTTAAATTGACTGATGTGGGTAGGGTGTCTGAGGTGGCATGGAGAATAAACGAGAGTTGGCCTGGGTTGCATCCAAGTAGCAATTGATTCCAGGTCCTGCAGCAAGATTCTAGTGTCACAGAATCTTTCAGTTTAGATAAAGGTGATGAGCCATTGGAAGGGAAGCTAATTGTGAACAGGCTTTAGACAAGATGGAGTAGTCAGCATCCTGTGTTTACAAATAAGTATTCCCCAACTGTAATTGCAAACCCAGTTCTTGAAGTTGATGATCACCGGATGCACTAATACAGGATAGGAGGCTCAATTTCGCCTGTCTAGACACTTGGGTAATGCTAGGGTGATTTGTTTGTAGCTGATCTCTCCAGGGCGATTTGTTTCTAGCTGATCTCTCTACAGGGTGATTTTTTGTAGCTGACCTCTCTTCTGGGTGATTTGTTTCTAGCTGATTGCTCTACAGGTTGATTTGTTTGTAGCTGAACTCTCTACAGGGTGATTTGCTTGTAGCTGAACTCCTTACATTGTGTCTAGTTTCTAGCTGATCTCTACAGGGTGATTTGTTTGTAGCTGATCTTTCTACAAGTTGATTTGTGTGTAGCTGATTTCTCTACAGGGTAATTTGTTCGTAGCTGAACTCTCTACAAGGTGATTTGTTTGTAGCTGATCTTTCTACAAGTTGATTTGTTTGTAGCTGATCTCTCTACAGGGTAATTTGTTTGTAGCTGAACTCTCTACAAGTTGATTTGTTTGTAGCTGATCTCTCTGCACGTTGATTTGTTTTAGCTGAACTCTCTACAGGGTGATTTGCTTGTAGCTGAACTCCTTACATTGTGTCTAGTTTCTAACTGATGTCTCCTACAGGGTGATTTTTTTGTAACTGAACTCTCTACAGGGTGATTTGTTTCTAGCTTATCTCTCTACAGGTTGATTTGTGTGTAACTGATCTCTCTACTAGTTGATTTGTTTGTAGCTGATCTCTCTGCAGGTTGATTTGTTTCTAGTTGATCTCTGTACAAGTTGATTTGTTTATTGCTGATCGCTCTACAGGTTGATTTGTTTGTAGCTGAACTCTCTACAAAGTGTTTTGTTTGTAGCTGATCTCTCTACAGGGTAATTTCTTTGTAGCTGAACTCTCTCCACAGTGACTTGTGTGTAGCTGAATTCTCTAGAGAGTGACTTAATTGTAGCTGAACTCTCTACAGGGTGGATAACTTGTTTATAGCTGAATTCCCTTCAGTGTGACTTGTAGTGTTCTGAATCTCTACAGCAGTGTTTATTCTAGGGTTGGTAGGGGGGGAACTTTCCTCCCCTAAAATCTCAGACTTACCCCCCTAAAATTGTGAGTAACTACTATTAGGTTAAGGTTACGGGTTACCAGATAAATAATTTTGTAGACGCTTTGCTTATAGTTCTGTTTTAACCATTTTGCATGGAAGAACATACTAAAAATATGTGGTATATTAATGTACAAGTGATACCATAAGCGGTGATACACTCAACAAGGGAAGCGCTTGTACAGAAATGCAGACACTAAACAGTGAAACTGTTGATTGCTATTCATCAAAAACCAGGTTTCATGGGAAGCCACATCATGATATTTAGCATTGACAAGCTATTACTTAGTGATTTCTAGTTCCCCATGAACGAATTGAGTTGTTATCAAATTGTAACAGCACGGTAGTGGACTTGCGGTATTTCCGTAGCAGAACTAATCGCCATTATCCTTGAAAGATACGATAACTAACCAGCCTCTAGTCAGTTTTCCCACAAAGTCTCCAGACAGGACCTAGATAATATAACCACCCATTGACACTACCATAAAAATTAGTACTAATTGGCTGACAGCTGCTATTTTTGATGAATAATAACCACATTAAGCAGTAGCGCTAATTTTACGCTTGACTACCTTCCTCAGTAAATTATTAACACTCACTTTGTATGATTCTTCCGCTATTATCGCATGGCTATACAACACTTTGAAATTAACAACCTTCTCACTAACACCTGCTCGAGTTTCTATGGTGCCACTATTACATCATCATCGTGCATCAAAAAATAATAACCTATTATTAAGCGCCAAACCCGTAACCTTAAGCTTGTTTTTAAAATGACACACTAAACTTATCAAAAATGATCTCAGATTCAACCTCAGAGTGGTTAATATGTAAAATTTTCCCAGGCTAACAAATACAAATACAACCTTAAAATGCTGCCTCTCAGATTCAGTATCAGAATTTAAAATACATTAATAAATTCATGCATATCAATATCTGAGAGCCCAAGTTTACCCAATATAGAATAAAAGTCTCCTTACATTCAACCTCAGAAGGTGATTTGTAAAATTTTTCTACTTTCAAAATGGCATGCACAGCCAGCACAAATACCCCCCAGATTTTATCTCAGAAAGCCTGATTTTGAAAAAATTCTTGTATTGCAATAACCCACATGAAAATGCCCTAGTATTTAATTTCAAACACCTTAATTATTTCTTGGAAGACATCCACCCATGCAGATCTTATAATTTACTGTAATTGTGGTATTATATGTACAATGATAGTTAATACTCGCCAGATGGTATGGTTGGTAGAGATTGATGCATGAGTGTATAGTATGACATAACAATGTAATACACTGCATATCAAATGTTGAATCTTTACAATTTGTGTGCGATCAGTCTTCATACACACAATCACAAAAATCAATCAAAATCAACATTCATGCATGACACAGCCTTACATGACTAACCAGTATTTAGCAAACTACCTCAACTCTTTTACATAGTTGTGAACTTAGACAACTATATAACAAGCTTTCACCTAGTCACTCCCCAAATTCCTGATTCCCCCCTTAAAGGAGAAATCCTAGAATAAACGTTGCTCTACAGTGACATATTTGTAGCTTAACTCTCCACAGGGTGACTTGCTTCTAGCTGAACTGACTATAAGAGTAACTGTTTGCAGCTGAACTCCCTATAGAATAACTTGCAATGTAATAGAACTCTATAATGGATTAAGTCATAAACTAGCTGAATGCTCTATTAGGGTGACTGTTCTATTAGAGTATCTCGATCTCACATTTGCTACACGGAGTTGGCTTTCGAATCATAGCTCAGTGGTTTGTAATCTGATTCTTCTGTACTACTGCAAGGACTTTCTAGGATGAGTATTCCAGCTACATACTGATTTCAGCTCACTGCTCTAAGCGGTTTGCCTGGTAGACGTGCAAATATTATTGGTATTTTTATTCACGAATCTAGATTATGCAATTGTTACACACCTTCGGTTTTGTGTCATATCTCTGTGATTTTTATTTCGATTGCTTTCAAACCACCAAAAGGCACTCTTACAATAGTTGATCTATCCACAAAATGATTTTCAACTCATTCCATGAAGCGGTTTACCCTGTAGGCATGACAACAAATTGATCTTGTTTTATGCAAATAATTAGTCATAAATCCTGAACCGTTCATCGGATTTGCACCAAATTTGATTTGCCTTTGGACTTCCTTTCTGTGTGCCAAATGTCAAGGCGAAAGGAGTACGTGCTTGCGTTTTATAGCAATTTTTGCAAGTGTGTGAAAAGACGAAGAAGAAAAAAAAACGAAGTAAAAAACCCAAAATGTGGCTGCTCGTATCTCAGAAATGGCTTGAGTGATTTCCTTCAAATTTGGAATATTGACTCTCCTAGTGGGCGGGCAACTCTGCAGCAAATTTAGTTACAATCGGATAAGGGATCACTGAGATACAAAGGTGTGAAAATGACATTTTCTTTTTTCCTGTCAATATACCCATGGTATGGCACGCTGGCTTCTTGGGCTGCATGACACACTATCATGTGTCTTGATACATGTATGCAAACTTAGTGAGCTCCATACATACTTTACTAGTATTGTAAAAAAATGTGACCAGATCTGCGAAAACAGGACATAATTGCATTTTTTTCGAATTCCTGTTTACTAAATAATTATAATCCACTCAGCCAAGTGTACCCACTGGCAAAGTTTCAGCTTTATTTGCCAATAACGTTGGGAGTTACAGCCCTACAAAGTAGCAACAACAGAAAAATCGATTTGTACAGCAAATGTAGGGAAATAAATTACAGGTGCTTACAAAAACGGTTGTGACATACCAACAGATTGAGGTACGAGGCTAACATTTTCACCATCGTGTTCACCATGAACAGGGGGATCAATCACTGGGTAAATTTTTCCTTTACTCGCCCTTCTTCACTGCATACAAAGTCAAACTTCGTGAAGAAAAATTGATTGCGTATGATTGTTTCGACATGACATAAATAAACGTTCATAACTTATGTATCCTTTGGTCTACTGCAACGAAACAAAGATTTTCCAACTCCTCTTGAGCAGGTGAATAGGATGATATCCAGGTTTTTATTGGTAGTCCCTTCCTTCACTAAGAAAGAGGGGTTGAAATAATTTACAGAATTTTTCAATTATACGCAAGTATTTCACCCAATGTATTCAATGCTTTATACTGTAAATTTCGGCTCGTGCGATTATGTCCCTTTTTTGCAGATCTGGTCACATATGTTGATTTAAAAATGAAGTAAGGATCTATGTAACAAAAAAACAAGAGATAAATGATGGTAATACAGCATAGCTCAGTGGGAAAGTCCCTACTTTGGTAATAATTATTTTATTTAGTGCCAAAGTAGGGACTTTCCAACTGAGTTATACTGTAATACCATCATTCATCTCTTATTTTACTACTTTTTGTTACATAGATCCCTATTTTTTAAAAATTCTATATAGTTAGTTTAGTTTTTAGTTGTAACACAGCTAGCTACAATGTAACTTGTGGCTGTTGTATTAGAGTGACTGTTGTATTAGAGTATATCTCAAGCCAGCCTAGAGGTGTGCAGCTAGCTATACCAATAAGAGGTGGGATCATCTTGTTTACTGTTAAGTAACAGCTAGATTGTTGAGAGGTATAGTCTCCGTACTCTATCGCTTTTAGTCCACGTAGATCTTCAATTGGTGGGTGTGGTCACGGACCTAGTGCGAATGGGATTCAATCGCAAACTTGCAGATATCTGGCTGATATATCTCTTATAGTAGTGCCAGGACTGAAGCGCTTCTGAAATCCTGAAATAATTCTGTGGCGTCTATATTATGTTTCTGAAAGAAAGAGTTGATACGGAAAATTAATGCCTTGATGTGGTTTTGTTGGATGAAGAAGACAAGCAGCCTGATTGAAGATGAAAGAAGACCAGGTGTCCTACTGACTTTCAGCACTTGTGCTGTAAAGCATTAATAAATAAAAAATAAACAAAAAGAGACAAGGCACAGAGGGCCTACACTTGTCGGAACCCCAAAAGTTACATCCCACTGGCGAGTTTGTTATTGTGATGTAAAATAGTGGCCGTTCACTGCTTCGTTTGGCCTCTAGCCTTGCAACTGTGGTCAGTGAGGCAGTGAGACTAAAATTCGAGTTTTGACTTTAAAAAAATTATATCCGGCCACCTGTAAGTGTTTTATTCTATTTAATGCTGTTTAATGTATTGTATGGACTAGTGCTATTCCATAAAGGTGGTTTTCATCGCATAAAATATCTATTGGATGATTTTTAAAGGTGGAATTTTGGGTGGCACTCAAATGTTTCACCATGGTCCCTACTTAAACGGTACTGCTGTACCGTTTGATATTGTATGTGTATGGACTTCTCTGAGGTAATCTCCGTCATGTGCATAGGAAGCTCAAACTACATAGAGAGCCGACAACCTACCCCATACATGTATACTAAAATCTATACAGGGGCATACATGTATAAATGTAGGAAATTTTAAATCTTAGTCTGCTCCTGCAAATCTTCTTGTTTGGTGGCAGCAAATAGCTGCTTTCACTATGTTGCCTTTGCTTACATGTTTCATGGAATTTCTTGTCTAGACTATAGTAACTATTGATATATCCAAGCTACCTCCTTGCTGGCCATGTATAAGTATCTAATCAAAAACAGCCAAGCTGTAAAAAAAGGTGCGGCCCCCAAAAAGGCCATGGTGAAAAAAGATGTGAAATGCAAGATGGCGGCCAAGAAATGGCTGTGATGGTAGGTTAATGGTTAAATTTTAATAACGACAATTCAGGTGAATTTGGTGCCAAGACCAAGTGGCACAAAATTCACCTGAATTGTCGTTATTAAAATGTAACCATTAACCTACCATCACAGCCATTTCTTGGCCGCCATCTTGGATTTCACATCTTTTTTCACCATGGCCTTTTTGGGGGCCGCACCTTTTTTTACAGCTTGGCTGTTTTTGATTAGATATCACTTCTTTTTGTATTTGTATACTGCAAAGCCGGCCTATGGCTGGCTTTGGGGCTTTTTTAACTCATGTGTTTTTTTCTTTACCACAGGAAGAAGAAAAGAACTTAAAGAAGATTTGTAATACTTCAATTATTTTTGATTTTATTAGTAATTATACAAATTATATACATATATTTATTACATGCCCATTATTCCCCACAGGATATTTTATTTTGCAGCTGATCTCTCTACTGGGTGACTTGGAATGTAGCTGAACTATATACAGGATGGTTTCTTTGTAGCTGAACTCTCTACATGATGGTTTCTTTGTAGCTGAACTCTCTATAAGGTGACTTCGTCTAGCTGAACTCTCTACAGGGCGAATTTTTTGTAGCTGAACTCTCTACAGGTGATTTGTTTGCAGCTAAACTCTCTACATGGTGGTTTCTTTGTAGCTGAACTCCCTACATGATGGTTTCTCTGTAGCTGAACTCTCTACAAGGTAACTTCTTCTCTACACGGTGATTTGTTGTAGTTGAATTCTCTACAAGGTGGTTTGTTTGAGGCTGAACTCTCTACATGGCGTTTTCTTTGTAGCTGAACTCTCTACAGAGTGATTTGTTTGCAGCTGAACTCTCTACATGATGGTTTCTTTGTAACTGAACACTCTACAAGGTGACTTTTTCTAGCTGATCTTTCTACAGGGTGAATTGTTTGTGGCTGTACTATCTACAAGGTAACTTCTTCTAGCTGATCTCTCTACAGGGTGATTTGTTTGTAACTGAACTCTCTACATGATGGTTTTTTTGTAGCTGAACTCTCTACAAGGTGACCTCTTCTAGCTGATCTCTCTACAGGGTGATTTGTTTCTAGCTGAACTCTCTACAGGTGATTTTTTGCAGCTAAACACTCTACATGGTGGTTTCTTTGTAGCTGAACTCTGTACATGATGGTTTCTTTGTATCTGAACTCTTTACAAGGTGACTTCTTCTAGCTGATCTCTCTACAGGGTAATTTGTTTGTAACTGAACTCTGTACAAGGTGCATTTTTGTGGGTGATCTCACTGAAGGTTGATTTGTTTGTAGCTGAACTCACTAAAGGGTGATTTGCTTGTAGCTGAACTCCTTGCATTGTGTCTAGTTTCTAGCTGATCTCTCTACAGGGTGATTTGTTTGTAGCTGATCTCTCTACAAGTTGATTTGTGTGTAGCTGATCTCTCTGCAGGTTGATTAATTTGTAGCCGATCTCTCTACAGTGTAATTTGTTTGTAGCTGAACTCTCTATAAGGTGATTTGTTTGTAGCTGATCTCTCTGCAGGTTGATTTGTTTCAGCTGAACTCTCTACAGGGTGATTTACTTGTAGCTGAAGTCCTTACATTGTGTCTAGTTTCTAGCTGATCTCTCTACAGGGTGATTTGTTTGTAGCTGATCTCTCTACAAGTTGATTTGTGTGTAGCTGATCTTTCTACAGGTTGATTTGTTTGTAGCCGATCTCTCTATAAGGTAATTTGTTTGTAGCTGAACTCTGTACAAGGTGCTTTTTTGTAGGTGATCTCTCTGCAGGCTGAACTCACTAAAGGGTGATTTGCTTGTAGCTGAACTGCTTACATTGTGTCTAGTTTCTAGCTGATCTCTCTACAGGGTGATTTGTTGTAGCTAATCTCTCTACAAGTTGATTTGAGTGTAGCTGATCTCTCTGCAGGTTGATTAATTTGTAGGCGATCTCTCTACAGGGTAATTTGTTTGTAGCTGAACTGTCTGTAAGGTAATTTGTTTGTAGCTGATCTCTCTGCAGGTTGATTTGTTTTAGCTGAACTCTCTACAGGCTGATTTACTTGTAGCTGAACTCCTTACATTGTGTCTAGTTTCCAGCTGATCTCTCTACAGGTTGATTTGTTTGTAGTCGATCTCTCTACAGGGTAATTTGTTTGTAGCTGAACTATCTATAAGGTGATTTGTTTGTTGCTGAACTCTCTACAGGGTGTTTTGCTTGTAACTGAACTCTCTGCAGGGTGATTTGTTTCTAGCTTATCTCTCTACAGGTTGATTTGTGTGTAACTGATCTCTCTACAAGCTGATTTGTTTGTAGCTGATCTCTCTGCTGGTTGATTTGTTTGTAGCTGATCTCTCTTCAAGTTGATTTGTTTGTTGCTGATCACTCTAAAAGTTGATTTGCTTGTAGCTGAACTCTCTGCAAAGTGTTTTGTTTGTAGCTGACCTCTCTTCAGGGTGATTTGTTTCTCTCTACAGGGTGATTTTTTGTAGCTGACCTCTCTTCAGGGTGATTTGTTTCTAGCTGATTGCTCTACAGGTGGATTTGTTTGTAGATGAACTCTCTACAGGGTAATTTGCTTGTAGCTGAACTCCTTACATTGTGTCTAGTTTGTTTGTTTGCAGCTGATCTCTCTACAAGTTGATTTGTGCATAGCTGATCTCTCTGCAGGTTGATTTGTTTTAGCTGAACTCTCTACAGGGTGATTTGTTTGTAGCTGAACTCCTTACATTGTGTCTAGTTTCTAGCTGATCTCTCTACAGGGTAATTTATTTGTAGCTGAACTCTCTATAAGGTGATTTGTTTGTAGCTGATCTCTCTGCAGGTTGATTTGTTTTAGCTGAACTCTCTACAGGGTGATTGCTTGTAGCTGAACTCCTTACATTGTGTCTAGTTTCTAGCTGATGTCTCTACAGGGTGATTTTTTTATAGCTGATCTCTCTACAAGTTGATATGTGTGTAGCTGATCTCTCTGCAGGTTGATTTGTTTGTAGCCGATCTCTCTACAGGGTAATTTGTTTGTAGCTGAACTCTCTATAAGGTGATTTGTTTGTAGCTGATCTCTCTGTAGGTTGATTTGTTTTAGCTGAACTCTCTACAGGGTGATTGCTTGTAGCTGAACTACTTACATTGTGTCTAGTTTCTAGTTGATGTCTCTACAGGGTGATTTTTTGTAGCTGAACTCTCTACAGGGTGATTTGTTTCTAGCTTATCTCTCTACAGGTAGATTTGTGTTGATTTGTTCATTGCTGATCGCTCTAAAGGTTGATTTGTTGTAGCTGAACACTCTGCAAAGTGTTTTATTTGTAGCTGATCTCTCTACAGGGTAATTTGTTTGTAGCTGAACTCTCTCCACAGTGACTTGTGTGTAGCTGAATTCTGTGTAGCTGAATTCTCTAGAGAGTGACTTAATTGTAGCTGAATTCTCTACATGGTGTATGACTTGTTTATAGCTGAACTTTCTTCAGTGTGACTTGTAATGTTCTGAATCTCTATAGTGATATATTTGCTTAACTCTCCACATGGTGACTTGCTTCTTGCTGAACTGTCTATAAGATTAACTGTTTGCAGCTGAACTCCCTACAGAATAACTTGTGATGTAATAAAATTCTATAATGGAGTAAATAAATTAGCCGAATGCTTTATTAGGGTGACTGTTCTATTAGAGTATCTCGATCTCGCATTTGCTACACGGAGTTGGCTTTAGAATCATAACTCAGTGGTTTGTGATCTGATTCTTCTGTACTACTGCAAGGACTTTCTATGAAGATTATTCCAGCTATACACCGATTTTCAGCTCATTGCTCTAAGCGGTTTGCCTAGTAGGCGTGAAAACTAATACTTTTTTATTCGTAAAAATCGATCGCGTAATTGTGACACAGGTTGGGTTTTGTGTCATATCTCCATGGTCTTTATCTCGATTCCTTTCAAACCACCAAAAGGCACTCCTACGATGGTTACTCCATCTACATAGCAATTTTCAACTTATTCCATGAAGCGGTTTACCCTGTAGGCGTGACAACAAATCGATCTTGTTTTACGCGAATAATCGGTCATAACTCCTGAACCATTCATCGGATTTGTACCAAATTTGATGCTAGGATTCGCCGTTGTACTCCCTTTCTGTGTGCCAAATTTCATGGCGATCGGAGTACGCGTTTGCTTGTTATAGTAATTTTTGCAAGTGTGCGAAAAGACGAAGAAGAAAAAAAAAACGAAGAAAAAAAAACGAAACTTTGGCAGCTCGTATCTCAGAAATGGCTGGAGCGATTTCCTTCAAATTTGGAATGTAGACTCCCCTGGCTGGCGGGCAACTGTGTAGCAAATTTGGTTCCAATCGGATAAGTGATCACTGAGATACAAAGGTGTGAAAATGACGTTTTCTTTCTTCCAGTCAATATACTGACGGGTGTGGCGCGCCGGCTTCTTGGGCCGCACGACACACTACCGTGTGTCTTGATCAGACCAGGGGTGTAATAACCTGTCTGGTTTGTCCAATTTTAGCCGGACCACTTTTTTTTTGTACGTATATGTCCAAAACAACCACAATCAAATATACAAGGTAATACTGTTGCAACTGTGTTGAACTGTGTGTCACAAGTATGGCTAGTCCTGATCCAGATATTGCTGCTGTTGCTGCTGCTTACCGAAGAATTGTGAAAAACAACTTTGGAAGGAATTTCTGCATCAACCTCATTCATTCAGATTTCTGTTTTGATCCTTTGGAAAGAAGACAATGATTAATTGATCATTTTGGGAAGAACGGTTTAGATGCCATCCATGGTTACATTTCGATGAAAGTAACAATTTAGTCTTTTGTTATTTGGGCATGCAAGCTCATAAGGATACGAAGGTAATTAGCAGTAAGTGTGCTGATAAGGCTTTTACTATTTGGGGGTTTGTGAATCGGGAAAGATATCAAAGTTTGTTTCAGGTATCATGAGAACAGCATCATTTATACTCAAAGCATAGTCATGATTCCCAGACATTGTAAAGATGTTGTCCACTTAGCATGGTAAGGAGAAGGCTAATAACTGACATATGTTGTACAAAATACTATCTAATGTTCATTTTTGGTACAAAAAGGGCTAGTGTTACGTGGTGGAAGATAGTAAGCTTCGTGGAACAGATACCACACAAAAACAGCCAAGCGGTGAAAAAATGGTGCGGCCTTAAAATTTTTAGCATTAACATCATTGCAGCCATTTCTTGGCTGCCACCTTTAATTTCACAACTTTTTTCACCCAGGCTTTTTAAGGCCGCACCATTTTTTCACAGCTTGGCTGTTTTTGTGTGGATTTCACTCCTTTTTGTACTTTATATGGCCCCAAAACCAGCCTATGGCTGACTTTGAGGTTTGTTTTTACTTACATTTCTTCTTTTCTATGTAGATACAATGATGATTATTGAAGACAGACTTATAAATGTATTTCATTGCATGATTTAATTCAATATTTGATAATTATTATTGTAATACTCTAATAGAGTGTACATTTTTTTGAGGACTTCTAATAGAACATACACAGAATGTTCTAGAACAATCTAGTACTTCTATTGGAAATTACAAACGTTTGATTATAAGCAGATTTCAACTAGAAATTTTATTTATAAAGCAGAAATTAAGTGAGGTGATCAGTCAAGGTAGCAGTGGTTCAGTGGTTCAGGATGCAGGTGTTAGGTATGGAGGTCCCTGGTTTGAACTCTGGTAAGTTTTTTTTTGACATTTTTTGCACACCTTTTTACCCCGTGGTGACTGCTCTATTAGAGTATCTCGATCCCGTGATTTTACACTTGCTTAGTTTTTGCTTAGTTTTTGCTTTATAACTTTGTCGCTGTAACTCTTGCTATTGAAACTATCAAAAGGCACTGCTATGATGATCAGCCTATCTACGCACCAATTTTCAAGTTATTTCTATACTTGGTTTACCCTGTAGCCGTGACAGAAGTTTGATCTTTTTTTACATGAATAAACGTCCATAACTCCTTGAATATTACTCAGATTTACAACAAACTTGGTACGTGAATCCATCGTTACACGTTCTTCATTTGTGCCAAAGATCGAGGCAATCGAGTTACATGTTTGCATTTTATAGCAATTTTTGCAAAGTGTGCGAAAATAAATCGAAGCCCCCGTAACCCCTGTACGGCATAGGAAGAAGAAAAGAATGAAGAAATTAAAACGAAATTTTGGACGCCCATATCTCGCAAATGGCTGTTGCAAATTTAATTAAATTTACTGTGTGTCGTACCCTACCTGGGGGACAGCTATAATGCAAAGATAGTGTGCTTTGGAGAAGGGGCCATGGAGCTATGCATGCGTGAAAAGGCTGTTTTCTTTCTTCCTGTAAATATACTCACGGTGTGGTCGCCAGCTTTCTTGGCCGCACAACATACTACCGTGTGTCTTGATTCCATGGGTATTTGGCTGGCTTCCAAAAGAAGAGTAAAAAGTATGCCACTGCGGATATGCAAAATGAAATTTTGTCATTAAAAGATTTTGAGAGAGATTGCTGGTAGCATAAAAATTGCTTCATTTTACACTGTCATGGTTGATGAGACAACTGATTGTTCTAATAAAGAACAAATGGTAATTGTTTTTCGTTAGGTGGACAAAAGTTTAGTGATGCACAATGATTTCATTAGTCTCTATATAATTGATGCAGACACACTTACATCAGTAGAAAAGGATTCATTAGTCTGCATGACCCTTAACCTGAACAAAATCAGGGAGCAATGTTATGACGGGGCATCAAACAAGACTGGTACAAAGAAAGGTGAAGCAAAGCAAATCATGGATATTGAAAAGTGTGCTCTGTAAACTCATTGTTATGGCCATACATTAAACTTGGCTAGCAGCGATGCTTGCACAATTGTCAAGGATACTCTTAAAACAAAATGAGAAATTACAAAATTAGTAGAAATTTTACCAAAAATAGAAGTGATTTTTCAAGAGTTCAAAAGGGATACTCCTACTGACCTTGATACACCTGGCATGTGGCTTTTATGTCCGACTGTTTGAGGAGACAGCTTTAATACCATCTTTGAAAACTACTCGTATTTTTGATACTTTTTACATATGTTTAGAGATTTGTTCTGACACTGAGATAAAATGTAGAATTGTGGGTGTTGTGTATATATTAATAATTATTAAGTAAAGCCAATTGTACAGCTATATGTAATCTATAAGTTAAATACAGGTATACTGCTGCTATTATAGTCTGTTTTGTAGCAATAATGTATCTTGCTTTTACATTCATACAGATACAGATGCTCAGACATACACAGTCACGATAGTCAGTAATCCAGTTGGTACATCAGTTAGTGGATCTACTAACACATTTGACTATCCCATACTGAGTAGTGTAACTCTGACATGTATGGTGACATCAAGTGATGGATCAATACCTACAGTAACTAACTACCAATGGGACACTGCAGGATGTTACACTAACACTGCTCATAGTAGGGGTAACCCAACATGTTTTCCTACTGGTCAGACAACACAAAGTGTAACTGGTAATATTCTGCTTGCAGAGGATGCTGGTACCATCACCTGTACTGTAACAATTGGTGGTGCTGACTATATCAGTGAATCATTAACTCTTCGTATATCAGGTAAAATTCAGTATACAGTAATAACATTAATAGTTGTGTAGAGTGCATGACAGATGCTGTATGCCCCTACATACACCATAGGGCTACCCTATGTAAAAGTGGGACAGCACTGGGCCCTGGTTTATTACACTCATAAAATTTTATATGAAGTTTAAATATTTTAAACGTAGTTAATGGGGGGAGTAAAACATCAAGCATTCTCCTATCAGTAGCAGTGTAGCATTAAAAGAAATAATGCATTAATAAGAGTAATAACACATGCGCAGTGAATTGCACGCAGTCGATGAAGTAGCTGCTTGTGGGAGGCGAAAAATACTCTTGGAAACAGTGCATGGCGAATGCTACCTTCCCACCATAATAACAGGTGAGCAACCAACATCAACTACTGTGCTTATAGTGCTAATTTAAAATCAAGCCTTTTATGCTCAAAATAGTACTTTCAAAATTATATTTTCAACAGCTGACTGTTTTATTAGAGTACATCTAGTTTCCTGACTTGACTGTTTAGAGTGAGTGACGTGTTTTAGATAAAGTGACATTGTGACTTGTATTAAGTTCTTAGTTACCTGACTATTGACAATACCATTGTCAGAGTCTCCTGGAATTCTAAACAATATCACATAGTTCCGTCTACCATCTTCTCTCTCACCATTTACCTCTAAACACATATTTACAATAGTTACCACTAGTTACTACAGTATTTAAATTAAACTTTTTATTATTTACATTTTTTCTCCACCACACAAGTAGCATTAATGACGATATGGATAGTCTCCTGGATGTTTCTGCTGACATCATCGGTGAGACCCCCAAAAAGAAGCCAACATCACCACGGTCATTTGCCAAGGACGTTGTAAAATGCCTTGGCATAGTAACACCAAACTCTGGTAGAGTCGATGCCACCGAATCCTTAAGTTCTAACACTGTTAATTAATGTGAAGTTCAATATAAAAATGCATTAATAATAGTTATACAGATACAGTGTGAAGTCTTTGGAATTTATAGACCCGAAGGTCCGAGTAGAGCTGTGCAATAATGACAATAGATCGATTATCGCTTTAGTAAAGCCAATGCACAATAATGATAAAGCACATCATATTATCACGATAATTATGTCAGCAAAAATTGTGCACGTGCATCAACTAATTCAAAATGGCGACTAATGAAAGCCTTGTTGCATTAGAGCAGGAAGACAGCGAAGCTGAAGTTACGTTTGTAGAAGAGGAAAGAGGCGTATTAGATGACGATGAAAGTGGAACTGAAGATGACGATGTAGAACTCGAAAACGACAAAGGTGTGAGCAATGATGCTATCTCAGTTACTGTAACCACGGAGTTTCTACCACTAGAGAAGGAAAAAAGTCCTGTCTGGAGGTTTTTTGGATTTTCTGCACGTTCCGGTGAGTACGTAGAGAAGGACAAACATTGCCACAAGGAAGTGTTTTTTGTACATTGTGTAAAAATCCCTTGAATTATACTGGCAGCACCACAAACATGATTGTGCATTTACAATACCACCACTTGGCTGAATACAATGAACTAGTGTCTCTGCAAAAATCGAAGTCTAGTGAGCAAACTAAAACACCTCTACCCAGAGGGCAGCCATCTATTGAAGAATCATTCGGAAAGATGATGCTTCTTTCACATAGTTCCACAAGATGGAAAATTTTGACTTCTGCTGTTTTCCAGTTTCTGGCAAGAGATCTTGTTCCAATTGATACAGTGAATGACACTGGTTTTCGGAACATGCTGAAGGTGTTTGAGCCCAGGTACACTCTTCCGGACCGAACCACGTTCAGTAAGCATTATTAACACCAGAAACAAAAGGCTATATAGTGAACAAATGGCATCTGGGCTAAAATATTTTTCAATAACAACTGATTGCTGGACTTCCAGAGCACAGCACAGTTTTATGAGCTTGACAGTTCATTACATTTCTGCCGAATGGACTTTACAGTCTCACATGCTTGAGACAGGAGAAATTACTACCGGGCATACTGTAGTTAATTTATCAAGTTATTTAGAAGAATGTCTTGACCGGTGGAATTTGCAGTCCACACAAGTCAGTGCAGTTGTCACTGACAATGCCTTAAACATTACAGCTGCTATCAGTAGATTGGAATGGCAACACTTTGGCTGTTTCAGCCATACACTGCAGTTGGATGTGCAGAAGGCTATATCTTTGACAGATGTATCTAGAGCTTTCGGTCGTGCAAGAAAACATTTTCACTCCTCAGTCAAATCTACCAACATTCTCAGGCAAAAGCAGCAGGACCTATGACATGATCAACGCAAATTAATAAAGGTAATTATATAGAAACAGTGTGACAATGGATGTTACACCTAACAAAACTATAAATAACAATTTTAGCAGTTGTAAAATGTTGTAATAGGGGACTTCTGCAAATTCAATGTCACACTATTCCTTAACAGTAAACATACAACAGAATATTTAATGACTTATTTATTATAGGACATCATAACCAGGTGGAATTCTACATTCTACATGATCAACAGAATTCTTGAACAACAGCAGCCATTATGTGCCACTCTTATTGAGATCCATAAACCTGAGCTAATGCCAACAGATACAGAAATATCCACAATGGAGGCTTTTGTTGACATAATGAAGCCCATTGTTGAAATCACAGAAACAGTAGGAGGGGAAAAGCAAGTAACTCTCTCAGCATTAAGACCTCTCATTTATAAGCTCCTCACTAAGTATTTGCAAGTCACTTCTGAAGATTCCCGTATCAAAAAGGATATTAAGAATGCAGTTAAGACAGATCTAGAAAATCGCTACCAAGACCTACAATTAGAAGAAGTGTTAAACAAAGCATGCTTTCTTGACCCTCGGTTCAAATCGTTATCTTTTTTACCAGAGGCAGAGAGGAGGTTTATCAGATCATTGGTGGAAGAAGAAGCTGTAGAATTAAGGCAGGCAGGTAGTGAGGATGCATCTGAATCAAGTATAACAGAAAGTGGACCACAGAAAAAAAATCCCAAGAAAGGTCTCTATTCTTCACTAGAAGATTTAATGGACTTGCCATATGTGACATCAGATAATCCACAAGAGGCTGCTAAAAAGGAAACCCAACAATATCTCTCTTTAGATGCCACCTCATCAGATAATCCAATTGATCCAGCTAAGTGGTGGAAAACCTACTCTGTGCAGCTACCTTTTTTATCTTCACTAGCAAGGAAGTACTTATGTATTCCAGCTACCTCTGTATCCTCAGAGAGGGCATTCAGTGTTAGTGGTAACGTCATCACCTCAAAACGATCTTGCCTACACCCAGAAAATGCTGAGATGTTAACGTTTTTGGCTTCTAATCTTTAAAAAACTTAACAATATAATTATGTAGAACAAACCATACTACTGTACACAATGTCATGTATGAGGTTTTTTACTTTTACACTACAAACTATTTATTTACCTCTTCCATAGAGGACTTGCATGCGTGAAACAACGGTTGCTAGGCGGACATATTTCGGGACAACTTTGTATGGCGCATATTGGGTCAGAATGAAGGTAACAAGATTTATTCACTAAGCGCTAGGTATAGTGGCACTGGGAAGCGGGGCTGGTTTTGAAATAGATCTTATCATTGGCTTTGTGAAATAGGTGGCTAATTAAATTTCGATACATTACTCACCAATTCTAACTTCTTCGCCTTTTTTAACGAGCTGGGTGGTATTTACAACACAACTCAACAAAGATTCGCTTCATTACAGCCTGTACCAAATCCTGAGAAAGCGCTTTTCAGCCACAACACTGTCCCGAAACATGGCCGACAGTTACGGTTGCTTAGCAATTACAATGATTTACGTAGTCCTCTATTGGGTATTATTAACGAGAGGTTGACAATTCTCCTGAATCTTGGTAATCTTACAGTCACCTTAGCAACCATCAGTACACATGTGATACAATCAAGTGCCTGTTTGACATCATTGCACATATAGCTTACGTATATCGCGCAAAGGAACTCGCATTATCATTGGATAAAATTAATATACATCGGTTGGTTGCTGTAGAGTTATAGTTGAAACGAAATGGAAGCTAGCCTTAGTGAATTTTTAAGTGAAGATCGAGTTGTTTACTTATATCAGTGAGGATACGTCCCCTAATAACAGCCACGCCCATCATGCTTGTGGTAGTGATAACGTGCTAGACGAACTGGACTTAATTGCCACCCTTAAGAGCAATAGAGAATTCGAAGACTCTAATGACCAAGTAACGTCAATTGTTTCAAAAAGCAGGCCATTTGGCAAGGCCTTAGTGGGGAAAATATTGAGCAAGCAATACAAAGCATAGTTCCTGAGAGTACAAGGAAAGATACCAAGTACTGTGTTTCTGTGTGGGACAAATGGGTAGCTGCAAGAGCAAAAGGTGCAGGTACAATAATACCATACCTAAAAGATATCAGTTAAAAATCACTGGATATGCTACTTTATTCTGGAAGTTCGAAAAAAAAGGTGGGACAGAAATTCCGCCCAACACTCTACACCACATATGCTATGGGATCCTGAAATACTTAAGGATAAGTGGAATAAATGTTGACATATTTAAAGTATCAAGTTTCAAAATGTTTTGGGATCTGAAATGAAAAGTCTACAAGCATTAGTGTTGGGACAAAGCTGAAGTCATTAGTTTTGAGGATGAAGAAGCCATGTGGGAAAAAGGAATTCTTGGCGGTGGCAACCCTCAGTCTGTATTAGACACAATGGTATTTATGAATGGGTTATATTTTTCATTACGATGTACAGACAACTGCAACACCAACCATCACAAATTACACTAATTGAAAAACCAGGTAAAAAGCCTTATCTACTGTATAAAGAAGATGTCTCAAAAATGTTTAACCCCGGTGGAGTGAAAGGCAGAAAAAATAAACAAATAATTGTTATGCACCATGCAAACTTGAAAAATCCAAAGAGATGTTTTGTTCTACTTTATAAGCTCTACAACAGCCATTGTCCACCTGATTGACTATCTAATAGCTTTTATCTCCAACCACTAAAAGACCCAAGTAAAGATATTTGGTATTCCACTATGCCAGTTGGTTATGCTACAGTAGAAAAAACAGTTGGTAGTATGTACAAAAGTGCTGAAATGGTAGGATACTATACTAACCACTCATTTAGAGCTTCTTCTATACCCTGACTGTACCAACATGAAGTGAATGACCAACAAATAATGGAAAGGACTGCAATAAATATTGTACAACATAATATGCATGTAAATACAGGAGCACAGATGCATCATCATCTATCTCTTGAGTGTGCTTCAAATAACCCTGACCCTGTGTTCAACATATCTAAATGTTCATCAGTATCTATAACCTTAATTCTCCAAGTAGGCTAGCTGCTACAGTTTATCTGATCTTTATCTGTATAAAATATGCATAAATTATTATGGTTATTATTGTACACGATTAAATTAACAAGTACACAGAAAAAATTGGAATTTTCAACTAGAGTATGGACCATAGCACATCGATAAAGAGTACTGAAACAAGCTGGAGTAGTGCACGATATTAAATCGCAGTAAAACAATAAGAAGTGTGATATCCCTACTGTGCATTTCCGTTATCCTGAGCACAGTAAGGATATAACACTTCTTATTGTTTTACTGTGGTTTAATATCGTGCACTACTCCAGCTTGTTTCAGAACTTTTTATTTATGTGCTATG
Organism: Dysidea avara; assembly: GCF_963678975.1. NCBI lineage: Eukaryota > Metazoa > Porifera > Demospongiae > Dictyoceratida > Dysideidae > Dysidea > Dysidea avara. Next base: position 9,055,281 of record NC_089276.1, read on the forward strand.
GTCCCTACTCTAGTTGAAAATTCCAAATTTTTCTGTGTACTTGTTTGTTAACTTTTTTTTGTCAATAATTATTATTATGACTGGTGAACCCATGCATACCGCATCTGAAATGGTGCCGCATGCTCCAGCTATAAAAAGTGAAGTATCCATTATGCTTCGTTGTCAGCTATGTTCAACCCATTACATAGGAGTATGAATCAAGACCTGTTCAAAAAGCACCTCTGCAACCCACGCATACCGAAAGAAAGAATGGTGCCGTGTGCCCCAGCTATATCAATTATCATCTGAAAAGTGAAGTATCCAATACGCTTCATTGTCGGCTATGTTCTATCCATTACACAGCAGTATACGAATCAAAAACCGTTTGAAAAGTACCTCTGCAATCGAAGTAACTACTATCAAAAATACGGACGATTTCCATTACGAAGGGAAGCCATCACGTGCTACCACCAAATCGACACTTCTTGTTGTCAGCAGAGATGAATGGGACACAAAGGAGGACACTGGTAAGTCCATGAAGAATGCATTGTACGTACTGCGGTATACTAAAAGGCACTTCTCGGGCCGAAGCGACGTTGAACAGTGAAAAAACTCGTATCCTTAGCTGTTATCGAGTTACGCTTGTCTGAAGGCATCAGTTGGTCAGTTACTCAGTCAGTCAGTAGAAAATTCCATTAAATAATTTTAAAAGATTCCATAGCAACTTGTTGAAAGCGTTTCAGGTCGATCTGAAAGCTTGTTTGGGCTTAGTTTTACCTAACCAATACTGCCTCATCGCCGTCACGGAAAATTAAGGCTGTTTTGTGGGTGATTTTATTTTGTTGGTGATGCCTACTCCTTTGGTGTCCCTACTATACACTACTATCGTAGTGTATGATATTGTAAATTTCTGACATGGTATTGTGAATTTTTGTTATATTATGCCTGAAGGCGTGGAGTATATTAGAAAACAAGGTGGAGTATATGAGATATTACCCACCCAAAACAGCCTAAATAGTCTAACATATGTTATTTGTTTGCTTATTTTAGAACACATTGCTCATTTTATCTCTGTGATGCTGTGATAATGCTTGATGCTTTTAATTACCTATTATACTTCATGACAATAATATTTGCTAGGGTTTAGACAGCACTTACCGTATGTGTCAAGTGTTCTTGTATTGTTGTAAAAATATTATCAGTGACTGGCTGTATGGATGGAAACCATTATGTGATGGTGGTAATATATATCTAATCCAAATCAGCCAAGCTGTAAAAAAAGTGTGCGGCCCTCAAAAAGGCTATGGTTAAAAAAGATGTGAAATCCAAGGTGGCGGCCAAGAAATGGCTGTGATGGTAGGTTAATGGTAAAAATTTTAATGATGGCAATTCTGGTGAATTTTGTGCCAAGACCAAGCAGCACCAAATTCACCTGAATTGTCGTTATTAAAATTTTTACCATTAACCTACCATCACAACCATTTCTTGGCCGCCACCTTGGATTTCACATCTTTTTAAACCATAGCCTTTTTGAGGGCTGCACACTTTTTTTACAGCTTGGCTGTTTTGGATTAGATTTCACTTCTTTTTGTATTTGTATACCCCAAAGCCGGCCTATGGCTGGCTTTGGGGCTTGTTTAACCTATCGTTTTTTCTATACCACAGGAAGAAGAAAAGATGAAGCAGATGTTAAATACTTTAAATATTTCTGAGTTTATCAGTAAATGTACAAGTTATATATATATATAATACATATATTTATTACAGAGCTCTCTGCATGGTGGTTTCTTTGTAACTTAATGCTCTACAAGGTGACTTCTTCTAGCTGATCTCTCTACAGGATGAATTGTTTGCAGCTGAACTATAACTCTTCTTCCAGCTGATCTCTCTACAGGGTGATTTGTTTGTAGCTGAACTATCTACAAGATGACTTCTCTAGCTGATATCTCTACAGGGTGAATTGTTTGCAGCTGAACTATCTACAAAGTAACTCTTCTTCTAGCTGATCTCTGTACAGGGTTAGCTGAACTGTCTACAAGGTAACTTCTTCTAGCTGATCTCTCTACAGGGTGATTTGTTTGTAGCTGAATTCTGTACAGGTGATTTGTTTGCAGCTGAGCTCTTTACAGAATGGTTTCTTTGTAGCTGAACTCTCTACAAGGTAACTTCTTCTAGCTGATCTTTCTAGAGGGTGATTTGTTTGTAGCTGAACTATCTATAAGGTGATTTGTTTGTAGCTGATCTCTCTGCAGGTTGATTTGTTTTAGCTGAACTGTCTACAGGGTGATTTGTTTGTAGCTGATATCTCTACAAGTTGATTTGTGTGTAGCTGATCTCTCTCCAGGTTGATTTATTTGTAGCCAATCTCTCTACAGGGTAATTTGTTTGTAGCTGAACTATCTATAAGGTGATTTGTTTGTAGCTGATCTCTCTGCAGGTTGATTTGTTTTAGCTGAATTCTGTACAGGTTGATTTACTTACAGCTGAACTCCTTACATTGTGTCTAGTTTCTAGCTGATCTCTCTACAGGGTGATTGTTTGTAGCTGATATCTCTACAAGTTGATTTGTGTGTAGCTGATCTCTCTGCAGGTTGATTTGTTTGTAGCCGATCTCTCTACAGGGTAATTTGTTTGTAGCTGAACTCTGTATACAGTGATTTGTTTGTAGCTGATCTCTCTGCAGGTTGATTTGTTTTAGCTGAACTCTCTACAGGGTGATTTGCTTGTAGCTGAACTCTCTACAGAGTGATTTGTTTCTAGCTTATCTCTCTACAGGTTGATTTGTGTGTAACTGATCTCTCTACAAGCTGATTTGTTTGTAGCTGATCTCTCTGAAGGTTGATTTGTTTCTAGATGATCTCTCTACAAGTTGATTTGTTTGTTGCTGATCGCTTTAAAGGTTGATCTGTTTGTAGCTGAACTCTCTGCAAAGTGTTTTGTTTGTAGTTGATCTCTCTACAAGGTGATTTTTTGTAGCTGACCTCTCTACAGGGTGATTTGTTTCTAGCTGATCTCTCTACAGGGTGATTTTTTTGTAGCTGACCTATCTTCAGGGTGATTTGTTTCTAGCTGATCGCTCTACAGGTTGATTTGTTTGTAGCTGAACTCTCTACAGGGTGATTTGCTTGTAGCTGAACTCCTTACATTGTGTCTAGTTTCTAGCTGATCTCTCTACAGGGTGATTTGTTTGTAGGTGATACCTCTACAAGTTGATTTGTGTGTAGCTGATCTCTCTGCAGGTTGATTTGTTTGTAGCAGATCTCTTTACAAGGTAATTTGTTTGTAGCTGAACTGTCTATAAGGTGATTTGCTTGTAGCTGATTTCTCTGCAGGTTGATTTGTTTTAGGTGAACTCTTTACAGGGTGATTTACTTGTAGCTGAACTCCTTACATTGTGTCTAGTTTCTAGTTGATCTCTCTACAGGGTGATTTGTTTGTAGCTGATCTCTCTGCAGGTTGAATTGTTTGTAGCCAACCTATCTACAGGGTAATTTGTTTGTAGCTGAACTCTCTATAAGGTGATTTGTTTGTAGCTGATCTCTCTGCAGGTTGATTTGTTTTAGCTGAACTCTCTACAGGGTGATTGCTTGTAGCTGAACTCCTTACATTGTGTCTAGTTTCTAGCTGATGTCTCTACAGGGTGATTTTTTTGTAGCTGAACTCTCTACAGGGTGATTTGTTTCTAGCTTGTCTCTCTACAGGTTGATTTGTGTGTAACTGATCTCTCTACAAGCTGATTTGTTTGTAGCTGACCTCTTTGTAGGTTGATCTGATCTCTCTACAAGTTGATTTGTTTGTTGCTGATCGCTCTAAAGGTTGATTTGTTTGTAGCTGAACTCTCTGCAAAGTGTTTTGTTTGTAGCTGATCTCTCTACAGGGTAATTTGTTTGCAGCTGAACTCTCTCCACAGTGACTTGTGTGTAGCTGAATTCTCTAGAGAGTGACTTAATTGTGGCTGAATTCTCTATAGGGTGCATGACTTGTTTATAGCTGAACTCTCTTCAGTGTGACTTGTAATGTTCTGAATCTCTACAGTGATATATTTGCTCAACTCTCCACATGCAGGGTGACTTGCTTCTTGCTGAACTGTCTATAAGATTAACTGTTTGCAGCTGAACTCCCTACGGCATAACTTGTAATGTAATATAATTCTATAATGGAGTAAATAAATTAGCCGAATGCTCTATTAGGGTGACTGTTCTATTAGAGTATCTCGATCTCTCATTTGCTACAAGGAGGTGGCTTTCGAATCATAACTCAGTGGTTTGTAATCCGATTCTTCTGTACTACTGCAAGGACTTTCTATGAAGATTATTCCAGCTATACACTGATTTTCAGCTTATTGCTGTAAGCGGTTTGCCTAGTAGGCGTGAAAACTAATACTTTTTTATTCATAAAAATCTATCGCGTAATTGTGACACAGGTTGGGTTTTGTGTCATATCTCTATGGTCTTTATCTCGATTCCTTTCAAACCACCAAAAGGCACTCCTACGATGGTTACTCCATCTACATAGCAATTTTCAACTCATTCCATGAAGCGGTTTATCCTGTAGGTGGGACAACAAATCGATCTTGTTTTACGCGAATAATTGGTCGTAACTCCTGAACTATTCATCGGATTTACACCAAATTTGATGCTAGGGTTCGCCTTTGGACTCCCTTTCTGCGTGCCAACTTTCAAGGCGATCAGAGTACACGTTTGTGTTTTATAGCAATTTTTTCAAGTGTACGAAAACACGAAGAAAAAAAAACGAAGAAAAAAATCGAAACTTTGGCAGCTCGTATCTCAGAAATGGCTGGAGCGATTTCCTTCACATTTGGAATGTAGACTCCCCTGGCTGGCGGGCAACTCTGGAGCAAATTTGGTTCCAATCGGATAAGAGATCACCGAGATACAAAGGTGTGAAAATGACATTTTCTTTCTTCCTGTCAATATACTCACGGTGTGGCGCGCCGTCTTCTTGGGCCGCACGACACACTGCCGTGTGTCTTGATAATAGATTCTCAACAACATATACTGTATCCCATCAAAGATATGTAACAATTATAGTATATAAACATTTTGCAGTTTAATCAAGACTCACGGTAGTGAGGCGCGCGGCCAAGAAACTACGAAGCGCATGCCCAATTAAAAGATGCGGCCACTACTGTGAGTTATTTACGTGTAGGGTCGGTTTTGCAAAATTAGTCCTGGATTATGCAACATCTCTCAATGGATTTGTATTGCGTTATATAATAAAAAAATCTTTAGTTGTCGTTTTCTTGCGACCTTGCTAAAATAAAAAAAATATAGCCGTATTTAGACATAATTTTTTTTATTTTACTTTATTTCTCTACCTTGTGTTACACGTATCGTCACGTTATACCAGTCATTTTACCCGTGTTTGTACCGGCCATCTAGGCCTGACATTATCTAATTCTGGTTGGCCCTAAGCGTATTTTCTCCATTCAAACCTGTAATCCCTACAATAACTTTTAAAGACACGATGTGGACACAAGCCCTAATGTCTGACAAACAAGTTGTGAAAGCGTGCAGACCCGTAAGTTCCCTAGGGAAGGCGTTTTGAGCAGAAATCTTTTAGAGTCCATTTAGTTCCACGTCCCATGCGAACATTTATAATCGGCAGATGTCTTATATACAAGGTGTGAAAGCGTGAAGAATGTACAGACACCATAAATCATTAGTCAATACTCCATTTAGTGCCATGCACCACTTATGATACAAGAAATATTTTGTAAGTTGTGTGGAATGACCACTGAAAACTCATGTACAGTCACAAACCACAAACCACTTTCCAGACAAAATTTTGTTGCCCTACATTAGTTTACGTACATAATGAAAGCCACTACACTCCACCTTAAACTGATGGTGCTTTGTGGAAGTATGAACTGCCGTGACAGAACAAATGAGGCAATTCTAATTGTGGATAAGATGGCTGCAAAATTCATGAAAATTTCTTGCGGTAGAGTAAACATATAACAATGCTATTACAACACATAACAAAAATTTTAATAAACATCAGTTTAACACCAAGTGATTATTTCTTGGATATCTGCATGATGATACAACATTAAGTGAGCCCTGTAAAAGAACAAGCAGGCACTGAATTAAACATTAAAAAAATTATATTTAAGACTATAAGTGAATCTGGTGTACCAGTGGCAGATACAGGGGGGTTGCAATGGTTTCAGCTGAAACCCTCTCTGGAAATAGCACGTCCAAAATTTATTGACGAGTCGTCATATGGGTATAAAATGAAAAATTTCATACTTTAGCCTTTGAAATCACAATTACAACGTTCTACAGCAGGTTGTGACCTTTTTTTTTTTGGTCTTCGACTTTTTGTTAGGCTGAAGTTGAGTGGAATCTGAAACCCCCTCTGAAATTTCTAGATCCGCCACTGTGTACCAGAGGTAACGTAAATGTGTTTTCGTGCCTAAGTACGTAAACGTGAGACCTGTCAAACAACAAGTGGCCACCAAACAGAATGTACAACATGGTAAATATATTTCTTAGCTATACAACAGGAAATTCAGGATTGCAATTGTACCAATTCCCACTTTTAAGCTAAGTGAATACCTGACAATATTGTTTAACCCATTTTACAACCAATACCTGATCTTAAATAACATTAAGTTACACTAGTGCATTAAAGTACAACTTATAAAGCAATTGCTGAGAGCTTGTACACACACCTGAAGTCAAAGCTGCTAATCAGACAACTGGCCAATTATCACTAGAGCTGGGTTTATGGTCACCACAACAAAACACAACTTGCTGTAATCTGACAACACAAGAGACCAATCGTATGAAATTCACAATACTAATAAAGGTCCTACCTGGTCCAGAATTAAGTATTACAACCGCATCCACTGTTAGTGGGTGAATCACTATGACTAGATTGCCTGTAAAAACAGATAGGTGAGCATTAAATGCAATACACTTAAATTTATCACTTTTTACACAAAATAAACATTTTATTCATTTAAACAGTTGCATTGTTACACAGAGACCTGAATAGACAGGCATATCAAGAAGTTTGCAGACATTCGCTATACTTTTGTTCATGGCAAAAATGCCAGCTGGAACAGCGTGTCCAATACATTTCAATTGAAAAATCAATAAAAATTAAGTATCGTGTACCACCTACCTCAAGTCTGTTCAGTAACTTTCTGAATTTGATATATGTAGAGCAACTCTCTGCGAGTACAATGATGCCTCCAATTCACGGAAATTTTGGCTTGTCAAAATGGTCTAAACTGACCAGGTGTAGCAAATTCCCCCATACATTTTGTATTGAGCATTTTGGGGTCATGCAATAAAAGGCGTAATAACCCACGACACGTGATAGATACCTTAGATTCCGAACCAGATTTGGAAACAGTGAATAGTGATTAAGATGAGCTATAGCAGAAGGAAATCAGGAAATTTAAGCTCGTCATTTTAAGGTTGAAAATCACTTACTTTTTCTATGGCGACAGATATTTGGAAAGGAATGCTCTAATCTATTTTGATGTCTTGACAGCCATTATTAACCTTCACTACATTATTGTTACAATTGAACAAAAGCACTGTGAAATAGTTCTGCAGGTTAGTTTGTGAAAATGACAGTGTTCCGTGATTAAACAAAATAATGTCCATCCCATGCAGCAAACTTCTTCATGTTTCACTGTACATAAATTCAGTAATTTAGACCAGAACATGTGAATGGGTATACCTTTTCATACAAACATCAGTATCTGACACAGATTTGCTTACTGACTTTTCATCTGCAGCTAAAGTTCCCAAGACTTCTGATGATGATGTAAGTGGCAAATGATAAGATAGCCACGGTTTTTTGGTAATTGGTCCATACACCTTGTCACTACAATCTCGCCATGAGATAAATACGAGCTAGTGGAGCTACAGTACTAGGAGTTTTCGCCTGGCGGGACTCTAAAATACTGCAAATGCGGTTAATCGGTGTGTGTCGATGTTGATCTAATCCTCGATCTAATCAGTTTCGTTAACCTCCACTCCAGACTTGTAGTCTTTCACGGGTTCTTTCATACTTCAACAACGGTGTACGGCCTCTGCATTAAAGTACACCTCACCATGAAATGAAATCCAGTTACAACAAGACTTAATGTTGATTACTCAGTCTCGTTACTCTCATTCTCCTTCTTGGACTGCCATTTTAAACAACATTTGTTCAATCTTAATTAAAACCGCGTATCACGTGTGTCCACTTAGGGTGTTGCAGGGACATTCCATGGGACTTCCCCTAAATAGATCACATGATAATTGTCAGTCTTGTGTGGTACTTGTCCTTAGTCATGACTCAGCATTACGGTACGTGTGTACTATAGCCTAGCTATAGGTGTGATGATGCATATATGGTCGCATAGAAGAATGCATAATGGTAGGGCAAATTCCCGCCCCTAGCTATGCCTATGGCATTAACTAGCTTTTTCTATAGCTACTATTATGTTGCTGATACATCGGGGGCACCAGAGTAAGGTGAAAGTGGTAGCTAAGGCTAAGTCAACTGGTCTATATAGTCTGGGCCTCTGGGACATACTCCCTGAGAAAATTTTAGCTAAGTATACTGCAACTTTTAGCTAGTCCTTCAGTGACCGAATTTGCTTCATCAAGTTTGAAAGTTTGTTTAATTCCAGTCAAAAAGGCTTAGATCTCAATACACTGGTTGTATCTTCTGATGCCCTATATACATTGTCCAAAAGATAGTTATAGTCCCATATTAAAATGAACACTTGTTGTATGCTTGCATGGACTCTTGATAATAATGACTATAATTATGTATTTATTTAGAAATGCTATCCCACTAGGGTTTAGCTTTCAGGTTGCATATACAAGATATTCTTTCATCTGCTGGTATAAATTGCTATTCCATGTACTATGAGGCCTGGGAAATGTAAGGCTCTAGCTCCACACTAAGAATCAAATTATATGATGTTCTACACAATGATAAGATAATTGTCAGAGCAGAGTTCATGGTTATTGTATCAGTAAAGAGTTTTGAACATTAATTGAGATGTTTTATTTAAGTGCATTGTGACTGTTCCTCCTATAATTCTTGTTCAATTATCTGGTATTTTGTTGGTTTCCCTCCATCCTCTTTACTGATCCCTCTTTATTGATTTTATTTGACTAGAAAATCAGTACACCTTGTCAATCCAGTTACAACAGTTGATCTAAATAATTATGATGATGATGCAGTTATTGAGATGAGGAGATGCATAGTGTTTCCCTACAGTGCCACAACACAAAAACACTTGATCAGAAATGTAATCTGAGACTTACATGTATATAGCTGCAGTGAACTAAGTAAGATCACTATAGCTGTCTCGTATTACCAACAATCAGTGCTTGTGCAATAAATTGTCTGTATTATGAATTCAGTAAAAATTATGCACAGCTAGCTGTGTAGTAATTTATTATGCACCCAGTTAACACTTAGCTAAGTTTGAGCATAAGATTCCTGCATGAAGTATTCCACAGATATATTTTGTAAATAATATTATAAAAAAGATAAACGTACTCTAATTGAACAGTCAATAGCTAGCTGTGTAGTAATTGTGAATTAATTAGGCACTTGCTAATTATGAGCATAATCTAAAGCATTTACCACAGATGTGAGATGTTGTAAATAGTAAATGAATGCCACAGGGTAAACATAAATCTATAGAACAGTCTGTCTATTCTACACTGTAAATTCATACTTCCAAATTTACAGTGTGAACAGTCTGTAATGTGCATGCCTTTGTCAAACAAGATGACAGGTGCACATGTTTGACTCTCCAAGATAATAATATTATTGCTAATTTCCCAATATCAGTCATCTAAATGTTACCATTAAATTTTTAACAATTTTGTTGTTCCCCCAGTGGGACTATCACTATAACAAAAATGAGTGATATCCACCTCAAAAACACCTTCGCTGTAAAAAAAGGCGCTTCCAAGAAACTACAAGTACCTGTAATCCAATGTAATTGAAAACAGCTCAGTTGTAGGGAAAGACTTCATAAAAGTAAAAATAACTGGTAACTTAAAGAGCTGATATCTGGAGCGGCCAAGAATCAATCTTACTCATACTAAAATTTTTTAATCCATGCAAGAACACCTTGCATTGGCTGTAAAAAAGTGCACCCATGAAAGTAATGGGCAATTGAAATAGCTGATATCTGAAGCGGCCAAGAATGAATGCTGATATACAACTAATTGGAATTAACAAAAAGTTTAACATGGAACCTTTATCTTTCAGCTGTGTTCTACATTCACTCTTGCTGCATCATAAATTAATTTCTTTTAACTCTAATTGGCTGGTAATTTGGCCGCCTTTTTTTTTGCTCTATACATCAGCTATTTCAATTGCCCATTACTTTCATGGGTGCACTTTTTTACAGCCAATGCAAGGTGTTCTTGCATGGATTAAAAAAATTTAGTATGAGTAAGATTGATTCATGGCCGCTCCAGATATCAGCTCTTTAAGTTACCAGTTATTTTTACTTTTATGAAGTCTTTCCCTACAACTGAGCTGTTTTAATTACATTGGATTACAGGTACTTGTAGTTTCTTGGACGCGCCTTTTTTTACAGCGAAGGTGTTTTTGAGGTGGTACGTACTACATGTACAGGTAGTATTGTATTGTGTAAGTTTCTTGGCCTGTAAACGTGTAGTAGACTACCTGTGGCATTTTTTGTATTATATACAGGAATTACCGTTATTGGGGGCCCAGAAAGCACTGGAAGTAGTGATGTGTCTGCTTCCAACATAATTGAGGATTACTCAGTTATCAGACCGATGGGTACTGGATTGCTATTCCGTTGTATTAGTGGATTGGGACCTACTAGTAATAATAACATCGAACTTGGTGAATTACTTTTTGGTAGTACAATGATTCAAGGTGGAGGATGTAATGGTCCTGTGATACAGCCTCGTGGAGCAACCATTAGTAATTTCATTGGAGTCATCAATGTGTTTTTATGTAGATCACTTAGCGCAAACACAAATAGTGAAGGTGTCTACACATGTATGATGAGGAACAGTAGCATGATGGAAGAGAGTGTCAGAGTTGGAGTCTATTTGTCAAGTAGAAGTAAGTTTCAGTGGACTTTTAGTAGTGGATGATCACAATAGAACACTGCATAGTCGTATACTGCATTACCTACAATCATTTCATTTGTCTAGTAACTATTACTTTTATGGCTAAAACAGTTAGCATTTGTCTGTACAAAAGGGCAAGTTTCACTCTGTTCACATTAGCACACTAACATGGTTCAGTTCCCCTTTCTTTGTTATATTTTCTGTACTTACTACTCACTACCTGGTTCATACTGATAAATGAGTGATTATAATTATAATTATGGTCAGTGTGCTTATTTATAATGGAATCATTTCTTGTGCTAAAGATCTTTTACCTCAAAAAAGAGTTTTATTGAGATGTCAACATCATTACAGTCTCTAGGAAGCTCAACAGAAAATTAAAGATACCTTTGGCTTGTAAATAAATATATTTTGTAGCTTTTTAATTAAACAGCTTTTAAAACTTCACAACCATCTACAAAAATCAACCTTCTAAGGGGAGGTTATTGCTGTTTCAAAAATAGAGCAACTATGCAAGAGCATAACCACCTATAACTAGCCTGTTTGTGATCCGGGAAATTGGAAACAGTGGAAATGGAAACCGGAAATGGAAAGTGGAAATGGAAAATGGAAATGGTCAAATCATCATATAAATGTACCCTAGAGTAAAAACCCTTATTTAGTGGCCACCTCTTAAAAACCACCTTGTTATAAAGACCACCTTCATACAAAGACCACTTTGTAATTAGATCTCAAAGATGGCTAAGGCATACTGACCTTACAAGACCACTTCATGGTCACTTTTTATAAAGACCACCTTTTTATAAAGACCACCTCTCCACATTGTAACAATACCTAGGTTCCAATCATTGATTTCAAGACTTATTAAAACAGCTAGGTCAGCTAAAAAATACTACACTGTTAAGGTCATCTCTTTATGAGACCCCATTTTTTGTTGATACAATATATAAATTGTAGTGTACTAGCCACATTTTACTTGCATAGACTAAGGACTTGGCACATTCTGGTACAAACTAAGCAATAATGGTAGATGACGTGAGTGAAGTGTGGACCAAAATATGGGAGATGACATTGACCTCTTTCTAAAAATCATGAAATACATGTTTGAAGCTTATCAAATATTACCATGTAAAGAGGTGGCCTTTATAAAAGGTGACCACAAAGTGGCCTTACCTACCTAATTACACTATAGTCTTTGTATAGAAGTGATCTTTGTACAGAGGTGGTCTTTAAAAGTGACACTAAGTGAGATTTTGCCATAAGAGCCTAGCTGTTTTGATGAAGTTATGGAATACATACTTAGAATCTTAGCTATTATTACGAGATGTGATCTTTGTAAAGAGGGTGGTCTTTCAGCGGACCATGAAATAGTCTTATAAGGTCACCTATTTTTGAGATCTAATTACAATGTGGTCTTTGTATGGAGGTGGTCTTATAAGATAAGAGGTGGCCACTAAACAAAGGTTTCACTCTAGGGCACGTTTATATGATGATTTGACCATTTCCGTTTTCCATTTCCACTTTCTATTTCCGGTTTCCGTTTCCACTGTTTCCAATTGCCCTTGTGATCCTCCCCTTGCCAGCTTCTGGATCTGCCCCTGCAATTGTTAGGGTTCTTCTTCAAGATCTATAATCACTTTAATGTGCTTACTGGATACTGTACTGTGCTGGCCTGGTTTCATCAAACGGGATGGCTAGCTTGGCTTGATTGGACATGGAAGCCATTTACTCTACACTGTGCATATTTTATTCAAGCTGTGCCAATTTAAAAGAGTTGACATCTTATATGCAAGTTAAAGAAATAGAAGTGACCAAATTTACTTAGTAGAGCGGCTAAGTGATAAAATTGTTCACTTCGATAAAAGCAACAAACTTGGTACAACATTTGCTTAATTCATACTATTTCATATTAGATATGGTGCCATTAAAATTACTAATCATATCACACTCAAAGAGCCTAAAAATTAAAATGTATTGGGAAGCCATAAAAGTACTCAAGCTGGCTCAATAGTGGATGTACTGAAATTTTGCATCTGAATACACAAGCAAGGGATGGTCACATCCAAAAGCTGATCAAGGGAGGTGCCCATCCAGGTCATTAGCTTGCCATGTTGATAAGCACAGAGGGTTACAGTATATGAAGCCATATATGTACAATACATTATTTCTGTTGGACCGTACTGGTACTTTTAACACTGAAATGCTGGCTCCATTACAAGTGTTTAAAACAGGTTATTTTACCACATTTTGAGGATTTTCTGATTACACCTGTAAATTTGAAACAAGTTCATGCTATTTAAGGGGAAAAAAAATTTGAAAGCACTTGTACGGTTTCCTTACCAGATATAAATGGGCTTATAACTTAGTTTTAAAGTTTTAAAACATGCCCTGAGGAAATGATTTTGATGTGGCACTATATCTCAAATGATTTAGTATACCTTACTCAACTTCTACAGAAAATTTGGTGCTTTTGTCACAAAATAAACTAACAATTTCATCATAAATTTGTTGCTTAGCCGCTCTACTAACTAGCCATTTATGGAATTAACCCTTTAACCCGCATAATCCAGAAAACTGGATTTAAACTTAATAAATACGTATGCTTTACACAAAGCGCTGTAACTTTCGAAGTGTCCATCCTATGGCTATGCAAATTACATTATTCTACTTGTGATATAGCAAGGATTAAAATGATACCTAGGGTTTTACCCTAACGCTAAATGGTCAGGTCAAAACTAGCCGTAAAAAATAACTTTTCAGTAAAGAAACACGCAAACCCATTACATACCTTTATAAAATGGTTGATAACTCAACGGTAGTTGATCCTATCGCCTTGCAACAACTTCCATTCAATTCGTCGTGAAATTTTGCATCAGGCCATATATGACTCACATCAGTAAATCCATAATCGAAATTAAACATGTGGCAAGAATTTAGAAACACGGAGATGCGATTCATCGCTGTTCACTGCTTCATAACAAGTAAGCCATTGTAGTTACAGTGTTCATTTAACCTTATTCAAGTAGCCCAGAAAACACACTTTTAATCTATGTGTATTTGTAGGCTGTAAGAGTTAAGTTAATCCACCTAGTGTTGCCATGCGTGCCCATATTGTGTAAACACGCATTTCCGAAAAGTTCTCTGCGGGTTTAAGGGTTAAAGACTGAATGTAGAACGTGAGTGAATGATTGGCCAGAGTGCTAGGGGTCCGCAATGAGCAAAAATTGCCTATGAGATTTATGTGATTTACACACAGAGATTTATAGTAAAGTGTATGCTGAAAATTGTCAAAAAGCAAAAGAAGTTTATCACATTCATAGCTGACCCCTCGGGCTAGAGTTAAAAGTATAGAGAACTTTCACAGTGTGTTTAAATGATGATGTCAGGTACTGTAGTCTCATTCAAAGTTAGATAGTAGGATATCAAATTGTCAACTGGATTTGCCAAACACGTACCAGGTGCCACTTTAACTAGTGCTGTGTTTTCCAATGTAAACAAAACGTTGTATTAGATAGTGACTGCATGGATCTAGTCAGAAGTATAGTGCATAATCAATGTTGTCCAATGTAAAAAAAAACAGTGGCTAACCAGCATTGTTGCTAAGGTAAATTACCCACAATGGTGGTTTGTGCTTATTTACATGTATTTGAGGCATGCGTGTGACTTGCTACTGTAAGTATGTGGAGGTATTAATCAATGTTGGTAAAATTTAGTTAGCAGAGCACCTAAAATACTGCCAAACACAGATCTCAGACATTATTATAACTATGGCAAGAAATAGAGCTCAAGATACCATAATGGAAATGCACAGTAGGAATATAATACTTCTTATTGTTTTACTGTGATTTAATATCGTGCACTACTCCAGCTTGTTTCAGTACTTTTTATCGGTGTGCTATGGTCCCTACTCTAGTTGAAAATTCCAAATTTTTCTGTGTACTTGTAATAATAGGGATCTGCACATATTGCCATATATGTATGGCATAGCCACAAAATAAGGTGCCACTTTAACAAAAGTAGAATCAGCTAACATTGGTTCTTGAGCATAGAGAATAATGTTGCTACTTGTTTTAATACATGAATTGGTGATCCTTGTACTGATGTTCACTTGTTGTAATGATCTCACATTTTATAGCTTCACCTGTTTTGACTACAACATCACAAACAATCCATGCTGCACTGGGTGATTCGGTTTCATTAACATGCACTTCAGAAGGTTCACCACCAGATACTTTTACTTGGATGAAGGATGGAATAGAACTACAAAACAACATCATTACTACAAGCGTGACTCACACTGGATCTGCTGCAGTCTTCCAGACTATCTACAGCATTAGTAACTTCAGTAGTAGTGATATTGGGACTTACAGATGTACTGTAACTAATCCTATTGGAAGTGATAGTTTGGACATTGTTCTTGATGCTCTTTTTAGTACCAGTAAGCAAGTGTCAATGTATTTGTGTATAATTCTTGTGTACGCATGATTTGAGAAATCTGTCAATGTGATATTCCTGCTATTTTGCCGAATGACTCTTGGCATCAAAAGAATGTATATTGTATTGCTCTGTACAGTAATATGCTCAAAAGTTATGCGTGTAGTAGCATTTAAATTTCTGAGAATTTCATAAAACATGTAAGGTGTAGTAGCTATGAATAATCATTTTGTAATTCTTCTTTTGAGCTATTGTAACACACAAGTTAAATTACCACACAACTCTCTATTAAAGCATTCACTCTATTGTGTAATCTTTTTGCATCTTTACAAGGCATATTTTCAACCAACCAAATTTCGATTCAGTACCAAACCTGTTGAAGTTTAATTTTTGTTATTTCTACAGTTGTTTGGTTGACACAGTCTATTATGTAGAAGGTGAAAACATAGCTACATTGGAGATGGATACCACATACCACATCCTGCAGAAGCCATTCACCCAGGGCCAGCTTTAGCATTCTGGAGGCCCTAGGCAAATTGGAGGCCCTAGGCAAATTGGAGGCCCCTATAAATAGTAAAGTACCACCCATCTATAGGGCCTTCAATATACATTTATATACTTGTTATGTAAATAGCATGGACTGCACGTAGCTACACTTAGCTATACGTATGTAAGGCTACTGATTTTAGCAGCTTAATGCTATCCTAGAAGTGTTTGTGTAAACTATCTTCCCAGCTTTATACAGCTTTTCCTAGCACCGTACGTATAGCAGTCTTCCAGCTCTTCTGCTGATCTTGAGACCTTTATATTTGAAGAATCAGCTCTACTTTGAGAGTCAGTCGCCTGATCATCTTCATGAATGATGCTTTACTGTAATCTTCCATCAATGTAGATACTACAGGAACACTCAATTGTACCAAACCAGAGGGTGTGATGGGAAGGACGTGCCAAAGAATAGTCCCAGTCAAGAAAGCGGCAAACGGGTGGAAATGGCGAACAACCAAACTACAACAAGCCATAGCTAATTTGATGCACACAGTTTCAAAGTAATCTATAACTCACTTGCAGTTGGTCACGGTACAAATAGACATTAAGAAATCACATCTCTCTGGCCTCAATTTCTTTCAAACCACAAAAGGTTTGAGGTTTAGTAGTTAACCTATTCACATACTAATTTTCAGCTTCTTCCAATAAGTGGCTTACACTGTAAGCGTGACAACACATTGGTGTTATTTTTTTTGTGAATAATTGCTATAATAATAACTCCATGGCTGTTTATTGTATTTCAACCTAAGGTATACCAAGATGCATCTTTATACTCCCCTTCTGTGGGCCAAATTTCAAGGTAATCAGATATTATGATCACGTTCTATGGGAAAAGAAAAAAATAATAACAAAAAAACAAACTAAGCTAATTTTTAAAATCTCATATCTCGAGAATGCTTCAAGCAATTTACCTCAAATTTGGTATGTCCACTACTTTAGCAGCTAGACACAAGTCACCTTAATTACACAAATCAGGCCACCCTGTAGACAATTCTAATCACCCTCTGTAAAGAGTTCAGCTAGAAACAAGTCATCCTGTAGAGATATCAGGTAGAAACAAATTATGTAGAGAGATTAGCTAGAAACAAGTCACCCTGTAGAGAGTTCAGTTACATCACAAGTCACCCTGTAGAGAATTTATGTACAAGAAAATTATCCTGTAGAAAGTTTAGCTACATACATTGCAACTCTTCCTGTAGAGAGTTTAGTTAGATTATGAATCATTCTTTGGAGAGTTCAACTACAAACTGTAGTCTATGAGTACAGCTGGCTATGTTGTGAGTCTCCCTGTAGAAATTTCAGCTACATACAAATTTTCCTATGGAGATATAGTCAACTGCAAACAATTTAGCCTGTATAGCTATGGTTGATGTTTTGATTAATCAACACGATTGTAATGATTTCTAAATGATACTGTTAAATGTACATGTAACTAATCAAATATCTTCTCCTTCATAATGCTGGTTCCTGTAGTAAAGAAAAAAAGAAATACCCAAAGCTGACTATAAGGTGGCTTTAAGTATGAAATTACAAAAAGAAGTGATATCTAATAAAAAAACAGCAAGCCGTAAAAAAGGATGCAGCTGCCAAAAAGCCAGGGTGAAAAAGATGATAAAATCTATGGTGGCAGCCAAAGAAATGATTGTAATTGTACATTAATGGCAATAAATTTAATAACAACAATCAGGTCAAATTGGTGCCGAATCCTAGGAGGAGGCAACACAAATTCACTTCACTTGAATTGTTGTTATTAAATATTTTGCCATTAACCTACTGTACCATCACAGACATTTCCAGGTCGCCACCTTGGATTTCACATCTTTTTTCACCCAGGCTTTTTTGGAAGCTGCATCCTTTTTTTACAGCTTGGCTGGTTTGATTAGATCAAGACACACGGTAGTGTGTCGTGCGGCCAAGAAAGCCGGCGACCACACCGTGAGTCAAGACACATGGTAGTGTGTCGTGCAGCCAAGAAAGCCGGCGACCACACCGTGGGTATATTTACAGGAAGAAAGAAAACAGCTTTTTCATGTGTGCATACCTCCATGGCCCCTTCTCCAAAGCACACCATTTTTGCATTATGGCTGTACCCCAAGTAGGGTATGCCACACAGAAAATTTGATTAAATTCGCAACAGTCATTTGCGAGATATGGGCATTCACAAGTTTGTTTTAATTTCTTCGTTTTTTTCTTCTTATGCCGTATGGGGGGCTACGGGGGCTTCGATTTATTTTCGCACACTTAGCAAAAATTGCTATAAAATGCAAATGTGTAACGTGATTGCCACGATTTTTGGCACAAATGAAGAGTGCGTAACGGTGGATTCACGTACTAAGTTTGTTGTGAATCTGAGTAATATTCAAGGAGTTATGAACGTTTATTCACGTAAAAAAAGATCAAACTTCTGTCACGGCTACAGGGTAAACCAAGTAAAGAAATAACTTGAAAATTGGTGTATAGATAGGCTGATCATCGTAGCAGTGCCTTTTAATAGTTTGAATAGCAATAGAGTTACAGCGACAAAGTTATAAAGCAAAAACTAAGCATGTGTAAAATCTCGGGATCGAGATACTCTAATAGAACAGTCACCGCGGGGTAAAAAAGGTGTGCAAAAAATGTCAAAAAAAACTTACCAGAGTTCGAACCAGGGACCTCCATACCTAACACCTGCATCCTTAACCATTGAACCACTGCTACCTTGGCTGATCACCTCACTTAATTTCTGCTTTATAAATGAAATTTCTAGTTGAAATCTGCTCATAATCAAACATTTGTAATTTCATAGATCTACCAATAGAAGTACTAGATTGTTCTAGAACATTCTATGTATGTTCTATTAGAAGTCCTCAAAAAAATGTGCACTCTATTAGAGTATTACAATAATATTATCAAATATTGAATTAAATCATGCAATGAAATACATTTATAAGTCTGTCTTCAATAATCATCATTGTATCTACATAGAAAAGAAGATATGTGAGTGAAAACAAACCTCAAAGTCAGCCATAGGCTGGTTTTTGGGCCTTATAAAGTACAAAAAGGAGTGAAATCCACACAAAAACAGCCAAGCTGTGAAAAAAAGGTGCGGCCTTAAAAAGCCTGGGTGAAAAAGTTGTGAAATCAATGGTGGCGGCCAAGAAATGGCTGCAATGATGTTAATGCTAAAAAATTTAATAATGGCTGTGTGCATTGTTAAAATTTATTAGCATTAACATCATTGCAGCCATTTCTTGGCCGCCACCATTGATTTCACAACTTTTTTCACCCAGGCTTTTTAAGGCCGCACCATTTTTTCACAGTTTGGCTGTTTTTGTGTGGATTATTTTATTATGATAAAAACATAAACAAAACAAACAAGCGTAAGGAAAATCTAAAAATTTACATTGGAGTAGGGACACAGAAATAAAAATCAATGAAACAAGGAAGATCATCTATACCTGCAGCTATAATATAGTGGATATTTAATTCCTAGCCCTACTTCCTGACCTCCCTCGCTTGATCGCTACTCAAATTAAATTTCATACATTGTATTATTAAATACAAGCTTATGCTATGTGGATGAGTTGAACTTACATAAGTGCAGGACACATGCACATGTGTTGTGACCATTAATATGCACAAGTATACACATCGCTTTGCTGATGTATGCTCTATGCTCTAAGGCAAACCTGAACACTAGAAGTGGAACAGTGTGTGTTTAATTTATAGTATACCAACATGTAGCTTGAAAAATGAAACATTACAAAGTGGGTGACCCTTACTATACATATCAGGGGAGTAGGAAGCAATCTTGGATTGGCCAGGCAACTAAAACTTTCACACAGATTGTGGTGGTGTACTACATCCTTAGATTACCTGTTATATGGTTTACTGAAATTGTTTTCGTAAAAGTGTGTGTGTGTACCTATCTATCTACCTATCTACCTATCTACCTATCTACCTATGTTTGTCCGTACGCACCCACGTGAGCAAAATCGTTTAATAACGATAAAAGCAGCTTTTACGTAAGAAGTAAAAGTGAAATGAAGTCTGTATTAAACTTTTGCACAGGTGAACTTTGCTCTGAGGTGGTTTCTTTTCGGCGGACTGAAATACGGGTGTGGTGACTTTCCTCAGACTACCTTCCCCTTGAGGTTTTCAGGCATTTAGCAACTGAAAAACAACGGTGCAGGCCTCGTACACTGCCAGGAATAGCCTATCGCTTCGAGTTGAAAGGGGGCGTATCTCTTACGTACGCGAACGAAAATGAAGAGCAGCTTTGAGGCTTTGTCGAGAGAATTTGTGGGAAAAAACACGTTAGTCACACTATAAAACAGTTTAGAAGATAGTTTTGTGCGTAATATGTTGGTAAAAGCGGTTTATTTAACAAACGCTTCCTTAGCAGTGCATAGCAACATAATTGAACGAATTACGAATATTTCATGAATTACGAAATACGAGAAATAGCTAATTATATTATTGCACAACACTATTGTAAAGTAGTAATACATAGTTGGTTAATTCATAGTAGTATATACTGTCTATGGTTATTCCAGATGAGTTAGCTAGCTGCATGGCACCTGGTTTTTAGAAGTAGCACAACATCAACTTGTTATATAGTGTAATTCAGCAACTGACTGTTCTATTAGAGTACCTGACTGCTCTATTAGAGTGTATGACTGCTCTATTAGAGTATATCGATCTTACTATTGGCAAGTATTGGTCCGGCAATTGCCGGGTCTGCCGGACCTACTCTGATGCCCCTGCATATATGCTGCCACTCTATAGTATATGGTACACGTGTAGCATTTATACAGGTATTATGCATATAAAATTGTATCTATACAGATGCTACAGTCATGATAATCAGTAATCCAGCTGGTACTCTAGTTAGTGGATCTACTAACACATTTGACTATCCTATATTGAGTAGTGTAACTCTGACATGTATGGTGATAACAAGTGATGGATCAACACCTACAGTGACCAACTACCATTGGAACACTACAAGATGTTACACGAACACAGCTCATAATAGTGGTAATCCAACATGTTTTCCTACTGGTCAGACAACACAAAGTGTAACTGGTAATGATCTAACTGCAGAGGATGCTGGTACCATCACTTGTATCGCAACCATTGGTGGTGTTGACTATACTAGTGAACCATTGACACTTCGTATATCAGGTAAAATACAGTATATCATCAAGAGTGCATGGCATAAAATTATACCATATTTACTTGGTTAAATGTCAAGGTATTTTTACCTATGTCCATAAAGTCAATACGGTGACTGTTCAACTTTGACAACCATTTAATGCTGGAAACCAATGTTGAAATATTTTCAGAATTGATTATCAGGTGTGGCTACTATTGAAGGTGTGGTATTTATCCAAGTAAATACGGTATACCTACGTATAATCCCATCTCATTCACTAGTGAACTGCAGTATACTGTATATGAACAATTTACAAAGAGGCTCCTTTTCATATTATACATTGTACAATATAGGAATATAACATTTGAAATTTTTAATCATAGTTTTGTTATTGGCTAAAGCTGCCCGCTCAATTTCATCATGAGTGAGGCTAATCACGGGCATCTATGTATTGGTAGAGTACACTAATGCCACTTAAAATCTGATCAAGGTGTTTTTGATCTGGTTTTAATATTGCAAGTGGTAGACTGATGGTTGTGGGTGGGTGGGTGGGTGGGTGGGTGATTTGTAGGAGAAAGAAATAAAGTGAGAAGCTGGGTGAAGTTACCAGGCTTTTTGTAGACGTTGTGTCTACTGAGAGCACTTGTGACAGTACTAGAGAGAATCCAGCCAACTGGTGCTGTCTGGCTGAGCTGTTCCAGCACATTCAGAGTCATATCAGATCATTACCTGTAGATTTACAGGGCTCCAGAAACACAGGAACAGAAAGCAGACCCAGTAAAATTGTTTGTGTACAGGGGTGGATCTAGAGGGGGTGCACTAAGGTAGGGGCTACCATAGTGGGAGCTAAAAAATGTGGAAATGTGGCAATTGATTAATACAACTAGTAGTACAGTGTACAAAGCACACTTATTATGCACAGCACATTTAATCTAGGAGGTCTGGGGGAATCCCCTCACAGGAAATTTTGCAAACTTACATAGGTTTCTGAGATCGAATTTGGCAATGATCTGAACCTTATCAAATAGGCATTGTGAGCCACTTCAACTATGATTTTACGGCAGTGAAAACTAACGTATATAAAAAGGGTAGTTTTACCGCTGAAATCTAAATTTGATCCCTTACTAGAAGAGATTAGCTCTTCTCTTTTCACTCTTTCCATCTTTTCATTATTCATGTATGCTTTAGTTGCAACTGAGCCTGTATGCTGTAGCTTCTACTATCTTTCCAACTAGCACATATTAAAATTTTGGAGAGGCATGCACCCCCTAAACCTGCCATTGGTGTAATAGCTTTGTAAACTGTTCCCGACATATAACATGCATTTGATTTTTGTGCAAAAAGGTATACCTTTTTGCAAAAATGTTATCACATAATTATGAAAGTGGGACCATTCTTGTATACAGTTTATGTAGAGTATTTGCTTTAAGAACATCACCAGTGACTGGCTATAGATATGAAGGAAAACCATTATGTGATACTGTAGTTACTTCAACCACTGTATATTGTGGAACTTATCAAAGCTATGTATATAGCATTATATAAAAATTTTGCCGTTTTGTGCTATATTTATACTGTTACGTTTATATACAGGAATTGCCATTATTGGGGGCCCAGAAAGCACTGGAAGTAGTGATGTGTCTGCTTCCAACATAATTGGAGACTATTCAAGAATCAGTCCGATGGGTACTGGATTGTTATTTCGTTGTGTTAGTGGATTGGGACCTACTAGTAATGATAACATTGAGCTTGGTGGATTACTTTTTGGTAGTACAATGATTGAAGATGGAGGATGTAATGGTCCTGTGATACAGCCTCAGGGAGCAACCATTAGTAATTTTATTGGAGTCATTAATGTGTTTTTATGTAGATCACTTAACACAAATAGTGAAGGTGTTTACACATGTGTGATGAGGAACAGTAGCATGATGGAAGAGAGTGTTAGAGTTGGAGTCTATTTTTCAAGTAGAAGTGAGTTTTAGTAATAGATCATCACAACAGAACACTGCATAGTTATATACTGTGTTAAAACATTACCCACAACCATTTTAATTGTCTAGTAAATTCTATGGCTAAAACAGTTTGCCTGTGCAAAAGGGCCTCATACATGAAAGTTTCACTGTGTTCAGATTAGCCACTAACATGGTTCAGTTCCCCTTGGTTTGTTATGTGAGACCTTTTTGATAATTGTCAATCTACGCACACACTAGTGAAGTTCACTTTTCATCATGAATGGATAGCCACACCAATACTGTACACATTTGCAGGTGACACAGCAATGCTACTGATTTTAGTGTTGTTTTGGTTCTAATGGGAAAGCACTGGCACCTTGTAATGCCACTGGCCGCTTGAAACATGAGACTGCAGACTTGGACAGTTGTCCAGATATTTTCTATGTACATTTCTTTAATGACACAAGTGGTATAATAATGAGGCTGGAGACTCCATAATATGACCTACTTGGCCATTTTCTGTACGTAATTATATCAATTTCCTTCCTCCACCCCCACCACCACCCGTGGTGACGTGCTTGTGTTACAGATACCGTCATGAAAAAAAGATGCAATGGTTATAATCAAGACACACGGTAGTGTGTCGTGCGGCCCAAGAAGCCGGCGCGTAACACCCGTGAGTATATTGACAGGAAGAAAGAAAACGCAATTTTCGCACCTCCGTAGCTCTGTGCTTCCTTGATGAAACAAGACGATTTTTGCTGTGGACATTCCCTCCAACTGCAGTACTCCACATTCCAAATTTGAGCGAAATCGCTTCGCGCGTTCCCGAGATATGCGACTTCAAAAATTGGCTCAGTTTCTTCGTTTTTTTCTTCTTATTTTTCTTTTTCTTGTCGCACACTTACAAAAACTGCTATAAAACTCGAACGCCATATCCGATTGCCTTGAAATTTGGCACACAGAAGGGGGATATAAAGGCGCATCTCGGTACCAACTTTGGCTGGAATACGATAAACAGGCAAAGAGTTATCAGCGATTATTCACGAAAAATAACACCAATATGTTGTCACGCCTACAGGGTAAACCACGTATGGGAAGAAGCTGAAAATCGGTGGGTGAATAGGTTAACTATTGAACCTCAAACCTTTTGTGGTTTGAAAGAAATCGAGCTAAAAACCAGGAAGATACAATGAAAAAACCAACAGTGTGTAACAATTACGCAATCGAGATCAGCTAATAAAAAAACGACTGCTTGCCACGCCTACCAGATAAACCGCTTAGGGTAATGCTTTGAAAATCGTTGTACAGATGGAGTAATCATCTTAGAAAGGCTCATCAATGGTGTAGAAGAATCAGACTTAAAGCCACGGAGTTAAAACACGAAATCCAACTTGGTGCGGCAAGTGAGAGATCGAGATACTCTAATAGAGCAGTCATCCTAATAGAACAGTCACCCTGAAGAGAATTCAAGAGATCAGCTAGAAATAAGAAACCTGTATAGAGATCAGCTACACACAAGTCACCCTGTAGAGAGATCAGCTAGAAGAAGTTACCTTGTAGGGAGTTCATGCAACTATGGAAAGAGATAGTTCAGCTAGAAAAAATCACCTTGTAGAGTTCAGCTACAAAGAAACCACCATGTAGAGAGTTCAGCTACAAACAAATCGCCCTGTGGAGAGATCAATAGAAGAAGTTACCTTGCAAAGAGTCCAGCTACAAAGAAACCATCATGTAGAGAGTTCAGCTACAAACAAATCTCCCTGTAGAGAGATTAGCTAGAAGAAGTTACCTTGTAGAGAGTTCAGCTACAAAGAAACCATCATGTAGAGAGTTCAGCTACAAACAAATCTCCCTGTAGAGAGATCAGCTAGAAGAAGTTACCTTGTAGAGAGTTCGGCTTCAAACAAATCACACTGTAGAAAGATCAGCTAGAAGAGGTCACCTTGTAGAGAGTTCAGTTACAAAAAAACCACCATGTAGAGAGCTCAGCTACAAACTAGTGACCTTGTAGAGACATCAGCTAGAAGAAGGTACCTTGTAGAGAGTTCAGCTATAAAGAAACCATTCTTTAAAGAGATCAGCTGCAAACAAATCACCTGTAAAGAATTCAGCTACAAATAAATCACCCTGTAGAAAGATGAGCTAGAAAAAGTTACCTTGTAGAGAGTTCAGCTACAAAGAAACCATCATGTAGAGAGTTCAGCTACAAACAAATCTCCCTGTAGAGAGATCAGCTAGAAGAAGTTACCTTGTAGAGAGTTCGGCTTCAAACAAATCACACTGTAGAAAGATCAGCTAGAAGAGGTCACCTTGTAGAGAGTTCAGTTACAAAAAAACCACCATGTAGAGAGCTCAGCTACAAACTAGTGACCTTGTAGAGACATCAGCTAGAAGAAGGTACCTTGTAGAGAGTTCAGCTACCAAGAAACCATTCTTTAAAGAGCTCAGCTGCAAACAAATCACCTGTAAAGAATTCAGTTACAAGTAAATCACCCTGTAGAAAGATGAGCTAGAAAAAGTTACCTTGTAGAGAGTTCAGTTACAAAGAAACCACCATGTAGAGAATTCAGCTACAAACTAGTGACCCTGTAAAGACATCAGCTAGAAGAAGTTACCTTGAGAGAGTTCAGCTACAAAGAAACCATTATTTAAAGAGCTCAGCTGCAAACAAATCACCTATACAGAATTCAGCTACAAACAAATCACCATGTAGAGAGATCAGCTAGAAGAAATTAACTTGTAGAGAGTTCAGCTACAAAGAAACCACCATGTAGAGAGTTCAGCTGCAAAGAAATCACCCTGTATAAAATTCTGCCACGAACAAATTGCCCTGTAGAAAGATCAGTTAGAAGAAGTTACCTTGTAGAGAGTTCAGCTACAAAGAAACCATTCTGTAAAGAGCTCAGCTGCAAACAAATCACCTGTACAGAATTCAGCTACAAACAAATCACCCTGTAGAGAGATCAGCTAGAAGAAATTACTTTGTAGAGAGTTCAGCTACAAAGAAACCACCATGTAGAGAGTTTAGCTGCAAACAAATCACCCTGTAGAAAATACAGCCACAAACAAATTGCCCTGTAGAAAGATCAGTTAGAAGAAGTTACCTTTTAGAGAGTTCAGCTACAAAGAAACCACCCTGTAGAGAGATCAGCTAGAAGAAGTTACCTTGTAGATCGTTCAGCTACAAACAAATCACCCTGTAGAGAGATCAGCTAGAAGAAGTTACCTTGTAGAGAGTTCACCTACAAAGAAACCACCATGTAGAGAGTTCAGCTGCAAAGAAATCACCCTGTAGAAAATTCTGCCAGAAACAAATTGCCCTGTAGAAAGATCAGTTAGAAGAAGTTACCTTTTAGAGAGTTCAGCTACAAAGAAACCATTCTGTAAAGAGCTCAGCTGCAAACAAATCACCTGTACAGAATTCATCTACAAACAAATCACCCTGTAGAGAGATCAGCTAGAAGAAGTTAACTTGTAGAGAGTTCAGCTGCAAAGAAACCATCATTTAGAAAGTTCAGCTTCAAACAAATCACCTGTAGAGAGTTCAGTTACAAACAAATCTCCCTGTAGAGAGATCAGCTAGAAGAAGTTACCTTGTAGAGAGTGAAGCTACAAACAAATCACCCTATTGAAAGATCAGCTAGAAGAAGTCAACTTGTAGAAAGTTCAGTTACAAAGAAACCACCATGTAGAGAGTTCAGCTACAAACTAGCCACCTTGTAGAGACATCAGCTAGAAGAAGGTACCTTGTAGAGAGTTCAGCTACAAAGAAACCATTCTTTAAAGAGCTCAGCTGCAAACAAATCACCTGTACAGAATTCAGCTACAAACAAATCACCCTGTAGAAAGATCAGCTAGAAGAAGTTACCTTGTAGAGAGTTCAGTTACAAAGAAACCACCATGTAGAGAATTCAGCTATAAACAA
This sequence comes from Dysidea avara, assembly GCF_963678975.1. Taxonomy (NCBI): domain Eukaryota; kingdom Metazoa; phylum Porifera; class Demospongiae; order Dictyoceratida; family Dysideidae; genus Dysidea; species Dysidea avara. The sequence continues at coordinate 9,082,365 of NC_089276.1, forward strand.
ATCACCCTGTAGAGAGATCAGCTACAAAGAAACCATTTTGTAAAGAGCTCAGCTGCAAATAAATCACCTATACAGAATTCAGCTACGAACAAATCACCCTGTAGAGAGATCAGCTAGAAGAAGTTACCTTGTAGATAGTTCAGCTACAAACAAATCTCCCTGTAGAGAGATCAGCTAGAAGAAATTACCTTGTAGAGAGTTCAGCTACAAAGAAACCATTCTGTAAAGAGCTCAGCTACAAACAAATCACCTGTACAGAATTCAGCTACAAACAAATCACCCTGTAGAGAGATCAGCTAGAAGAAGTTACCTTGTAGATAGTTCAGCTACAAACAAATCTCCCTGTAGAGAGATCAGCTAGAAGAAATTACCTTGTAGAGAGTTCAGCTACAAAGAAACCATTCTGTAAAGAGCTCAGCTGCAAACAAATCACCTGTACAGAATTCAGCTACAAACAAATCACCTGTAGAGAGATCAGCTAGAAGATATTACCTTGTAGATAGTTCAGCTACAAACAAATTACCCTGTAGAAAGATCAGTTAGAAGAAGTTACTTTGTAGAGAGTTCAGCTACAAAGAAACCATTTTGTAAAGAGCTCAGCTGCAAACAAATCACCTGTACAGAATTCAGCTACGAACAAATCAACCTGTAGAGAGATCAGCTAGAAGAAGTTACCTTGTAGATAATTCAGCTACAAACAAATCACCCTGTAGAGAGATCAGCTAGAAGAAATTACCTTGTAGAGAGTTCAGCTACAAAGAAACCATTCTGTAAAGAGCTCAGCTGCAAACAAATCACCTGTACAGAATTCAGCTACAAACAAATCACCCTGTAGAGAGATCAGCTAGAAGATATTACCTTGTAGATAGTTCAGCTACAAACAAATCACCCTGTAGAAAGATCAGTTAGAAGAAGTTACCTTTTAGAGAGTTCAGCTACAAAGAAACCATTTTGTAAAGAGCTCAGCTGCAAACAAATCACCTGTACAGAATTCAGCTACAAATAAATCACCCTGTAGAGAGATCAGCTAGAAGAAATTACCTTGTAGATAGTTCAGCTACAAACAAATCACCCTGTAGAAAGATCAGTTAGAAGAAGTTACTTTGTAGAGAGTTCAGCTACAAAGAAACCATTTTGTAAAGAGCTCAGCTGCAAACACATCACCTGTACAGAATTCAGCTACGAACAAATCACCCTGTAGAGAGATCAGCTAGAAGAAGTTACCTTGTAGATAGTTCAGCTACAAACAAATCTCCCTGTAGAGAGATCAGCTAGATGAAATTGCCTTGTAGAGAGTTCAGCTACAAAGAAACCATCATGTGGAGAGTTCAGCTACAAAGAAATCACCACTGCCCAAATTTCAAGGCAATAGCTCTTTCCAATCTGAAGCTATCAATTGTCAAAGTTGGCAAATTGGATGTGTGTGGAAGGCCCCTTTTTGCAAATCCGGTCACATATGTATTATATATATAATTTGTACATTTACTGATAAAATATTTAAAGTATATCTACTTCATCTTTACTTCTTCCTGTAGTAAAGAAAAAAAACATAGGTTAAAAAAGTCCCAAAGCTGGCCATAGGCCGGCTTTGGGGTATACAAATACAAAAAGAAATGAAATCTAATCCAAATCAGCCAAGCTGTAAAAAAAGTGTGCGACCCTCAGAAAGGCTATGGTGAAAAAAGATGTGAAATCCAAGGTGGCGGCCAAGAAATGGCTGTGATGGTAGGTTAATGGTAAAAATTTTAATAACGACAATTCAGGTGAATTTTTGTGCCGCTTCACAAAATTTACCTGAATTGTCATTATTAAAATTTTTACCATTAACCTACCATCACAGCCATTTCTTGGCCGCCACCTTGGATTTCACATCTTTTTTCACCATAGCCTTTCTGAGGGCCGCACACTTTTTTTACAGCTTGGCTGTTTTGGATTAGATATTATCAACAGCTAGCTTTGCTATGGATTGGAGTGAAATAAACACTATAGTTGACTGTATTCACAGTAAAAAAATTTAACTCATAGCTTTTGATCTTCCCAATGGATAGAAATTTTCAATATCACATATCTCACAACATCTATTGATGTGTGTAGATCGATGATTTTCCCAAATTAGGTCAAATACTTACTTACTATATACGCTTACCTGGTTTATATAAATGAGTGATTATGACTGAGTGAGTGAGTGAGTGATTGTGACTGAGTGATTGTGACTTTATTGACTCAGTCTGGGAATATACAGTGTACTGTATAGTAAAAACTTTAGCGGTAAAAAACTTGAAGCATCATGACAGATATCGTGCGTATTTCCAAATGTTCCCTGTTAGGCCCGAGTCAAATATACTCAAACTTTTGCCCAAAATGCTTTCAGGAATATCCCTATATGTTCACCTATTATGCTCTTCAGGTGTTCCTATTATACTTGCATTATGCTTCTAGGTTAGCAACATTTCTTACAACTATCTGGATTATTTGATCAGTGAATGCTCTATTAGAGCATTTCACCACAAAGTGACTGTTCTATTAAAGAGTATCAATCTAATGAACTATAAACAATGCTCTATTGCAGTTTTCAGTTTTCACTAACTGCTCTGTTATGGAGTATCAATCTATTTGCATGGAATTAAGCCTCCATAGTTTGAAATATTCGCCTAGTATGCTAGCATTATGCTGGCATGGCACTCCAGCCTATTATGGTTTTTATGATGCTGGCATATTTGACGCAAGCCTACCTGCGATTGTTGCAAGGTTCATTGTCCCACATGAGTTCATGAAAATCCAAAAATCGTTCTCAACATTACAAGAACCGTGGACGATGCTTAAACTTGTATGGTAGCTACCACTCGAATGCAACATCGCTATGCGCAAATGCTAAAAGACTTGCTAATTGAGGAGTGTGGCAGCCATTTCCATCATCCCTCACTGAAATGGAGAAAGACTCATGATCGAAATGGCTGCCACACCCCTTAGTTGGTTCAATCACTTGCACTCTCATGTAGCGATGTTGTATAGTACATGGTTGCTAAAATAATTTCAGATGAAGCCTCATTCGCCAAAGTTTTTTCATCAATTTTGTAATAGTGAGTTTTCACCAAACTTTTTGACCACCAATTTTTTTTACTATACAGTATTGCAGTGTATAAATGTGACCGCTTTTGCGAAAAGGTACCTTTTGCACACATTTGACATACCAGCAAACAAAATGATGTAACACTTGACTCCTTATACTTATTAACTTACTCTTAGTATCAAAATGTATCCAAATACTGTAGCTACATTCATTGAAAATGTCAAGCACTTACATGCCATGATCAAAAAGTTATGAAGCTTTAAAGTTCAAAAAATGGGTCAAATTTTGTGTGTGGAAAAGGTACCTTTTTGCAAATCTGGTCACAAATATAATTATGGTTGGTGTACTTTCTTTCAATGGAGGCAGCTCTTGTGCTGAAGATCTTTTACTTCACAATGAGGGATAATGAAATGTCAACATCATAATAATACGTGCAAATTAAAGATGACTATAAGGCTTGTAAACAATGTGTTGGGTTTTTTCAACATGTATTTTAATGTGCTTACTGGTTAATTACTGCACTGTGCTAGCTTGGTGTCATCAAATGGGATGACTTGGTTCAAAGCAGTTTACATTACGTGTTCTATCAAGCTGTACCAGCTGTTTAATGTGGTAACTGAAAGAGTTGACACAATAGGTGGCCATTAATACAACTATGGAAATTTGATGCATGTTTTGTATTCAATGTTGCTGCAGTCCTTACTCCTTTTACACCTCTAATTGGCCAGTAATTTAGCAGCCATTTTCAATAGTCAAGTGTAAGAATCAAAGGTGACCAAATTAGGCAGCCAATTGTGATTTATTAATACAGAAAGAGTCCTAGTATAGACCATGTGCACGCTAAGGTGTGGCACTTTATTACATCATCAAAATAACAAATCCTCCATTTTTGAGGGCAAAATATGTATGCATTCTATGCCTAGGAAACTTTTTTAATGCTAATACGAAGAAATCGTACTGAAAGAGAGTAGCGCTGGTATAAAGTGAGTTACTAGGTAAAAGTATATAACATACTTGCGGCATGGCAAATTATTCTACTTAGGGAAGGTTTTTGCAATCCTTGTACTGATGTAGCTGAAGTTCTTGTACATGTATTAATGGTCTCACATTGTATAGCTCCTCCTGTTTTGACTACAACATCACAAACAATCCATGCTGCACTGGGTGATTCAGTTTCATTAGCATGCACTTCAGAAGGATCACCACCAGATACATTTACTTGGATGAAGGATGGAGTTCAACTACAAAACAACTTTACTACTACAAGTGTGACTTACACTGGATCTGTTGCAATCTTCCAAAGTACCTACAGCATTAGTAACTACAGTAGTAGTGATATTGGGATTTATACATGTACTGTCACTAACCCTATTGGAAGTGATAGTTTGGAAATTGTTGTTGATGATCTTTTTACTACCAGTAAGCAAGTGTCAATGTATTTATGTATACCTCATGTGTATGCATGAACATACAATACCGCCCAGAGGTAACATTACAATCCCTCGTGAGTGCTCAAATCCAGGCCATGACTTGACACAATGCATGACTAGAACACATCACGTGCAAAGACATGCGGTTACTGGAGCAGCCACCAGAGGGAGCTTGCATGTTGTGGCTACACTTGGTGAGTTAGCTATCGCACACATTCCAAAGAATCTCACGGTTTGACAATGGACTACACGAATGTCAACTGCTTGTGAGTGTAACGTTACCTCTGGGCAGTACTGTATTACTGTACAGATGGATACAGTATACATTCTTTTGATGCCAAGAGTCATACAGCATATAGCAGTAATATCAGATTTATCAATGTAACATTCAAATTTCTTAAGAATCACATAAAACATGTAAGCTGTAGTAACTAGGAAAAATCATTTTTGTAATTTAACTATTGTAATACGAAAATTACCACCAAACAACTAGCATTCACCATATTTTGTAAATACTTTTGCACTTTTACGAGCAATGTTCATAAAGGCTCAAATGCTAATGTTGGTTTATAGGTCGTTGGTACGTGTGCACAAACCCATGTTGACTTTTGACAGGAAACTCTATTTAAATAATATTTAAATCAAGGATTTAGTGACCTAAAGGTCCCGTGTTTGGCACCCAAATCAAAGCAAAGGTGCAACTACAAGGCCTGAGAGTTACTAAGAATCCTTTTTTACACTACTACATATGTATATGACCTGACACAAACTACCGGAAACAAAACCCATTTCACCTGCCTCTTATTCAATATGGCAATTATGCATTGCTAATATAATGGCTGCATAATTACTGTATTTGTATTGCCTCAGACTATAGTTTGTATAGTACATGAGTGTGATACTATGGGATTTAGAGACCACATTTTTAACCAAATCAAATTTCAGTGCCAAACGTGCTTGGATGGTATCTCTTGCTGAGGCTTCTTATGTATCTTCAAGTCTACAGGGAAGATTTACACTGCTGTACGTTTGTATTATTGTAGCTAGGTGTGGATAATGTAGCTATGGAGCAGCTACTACTGTATGAGACCCCTGGAGGGCTCTTGGGGTCTGTGGGCCCAGGGCAAAATGCTCCAGTTGCCCCCCCCACCTTGTTGGCGGCCCTGATTTTATTGCCGCCACCTTTGATTTCACAACTTTGTTCACATGATAAAACATCCCATGATCATGGGATGTTTTATATGCATACAGAGCAAACAACCTGTCCCATACACATAGTGCAATCCCATTATATGAAGACAATTGGCCAAAGCCAGCCTCATGACAGCTGGGTGATATTGGTTACAGGCCCATAAATGTCCTCCATGTGACTTAGAGACCTGCTGATTATTTTTACCTATTATGCTATGCTGCACTGCTCAAAATTTTGCCTGTTATGCTCAATATTTATATCTCAGTTTCCATGTTTTACTAATAAATTTGCACTCTATAGGAAAAATAGTTAATGGCTGAAGCACTGACTGTATATCTTTACTTGTCAAAATGCATGTCACAATATACTCTAATAGAACAGTCAGCTACCTATTAAAGTTCTATTAGAGTATATTGTTTTTTTCTGTGATACGCATTTTGTTAGGCAAAAAATTTGTAGTATTGCAAAAGTGTTCCGTCTATTATGCTAGCATTATTCTCAATTCTTTTAGGCACCTATTATGCTCTTTATTATGTCAGCATAATCTGCGGGTCTCTATAAGTGACACCAAACCCTTCCAACAAGAGTTTTATAATTTTTTTATTTTGTAAATTTTTAACTATCTGGCTAACTTACTGACTGATGCTTTCTCCCAAACATAACTTGACTATACAGCTGTAAATAAGATAGCTTGCTTGCTTTTTCATTGTTCAATGTTGCTTCTGCCTCAGACATGCCCTTTTGCCAGCCACTGTGACTACATTGCATGCATCATGGATTTACTTTTGTGCTTCAGTTTCTTCTCCATTACCGAGTAGGTATTGATTTATGGTAACAGGTAACAATAGCTTCTGTACTTTAATTTCTGTAGTGTGACTGGACATATTGCAGAGGTGCTTCTTGTACTGTTCTTATTTTGTAAATTAGTATAACGAGTGAAAAATGAAATGGTCACTTTTCCATTTTAAACTGATAGTCATGCACATATTTAGTCGTAATTTCTGTAGTGATGGCAGAGGAGTTTCTCACATTGTTCTTGGCTTTAACACTGTCTATAGAGCATGTGGGGCATAGTTGAAACAAAGTGAAATGCCTACTTTGTATCCAGAGTTTAGACATGTAATGAATTTTTATATTGTGCCTAGCACCATTCTTTTCTTTGATGTGGTTGTGATAGTTCACCAGTAATGAGTTATTTTATTATGAAAAAACAAGTGTAAGGAAAGATTAGAAAATTTGTAATGCAATGAATTACATTAATTTTAACGTGTTGGTTTGTGTTTGAGCAGTACCATATTATGTAGCATTTATGTATAGGTATGGTACCGCTCAAATGTACCATCGCACTTGCTTGGACCGCTTGATTGTGAGTGATTAATAAAAATTTGCTAAGTAAAGAGTGTGGCAACCATTTCCTTTGCAAGTATTCATCTCATACGAAATGGGATGAATACTTGTGAAGGAAACAGGTGCCATGCTCTTTAATCAGTGAGTTTTTGCAATTGAGCGGTGCGAGCGAGTGCGACATTACTTTTTAGTGGTACTGTATCATGCATTATTATGTTTATTCAGATGCTACAGTCATGATAGTCAGTAATCCAGCTGGTACACCAGTTAGTGGATCTACTAACACATTTGACTATCCCATATTGAGTAGTGTCACTCTGACATGTATGGTGATGACAAGTGATGGATCAATGTTTACAGTGACCAGCTACCAGTGGAACACTACAGGATGTTACACTAACACAGCTCATAATAGTGGTAATCCAACTTGTTTTCCTACTGGTCAGACAACACAGAGTGTAACTGAGAATGATCTAACTGCAGAAGATGCTGGTACCATCACTTGTACTGCAACCATTGGTGGCGTTGACTATATCAGTGAACCATTAACACTTCGTATATCAGGTAAAACACAGTATTATCATTTAGAGTGCATGGCAGATGCCATGTTTACTTGGTTAAATGTCACAGAATTTATTATGTTATGGCATTTATTACCTTAGTAAAGTTGATACCAATGTTTCAAAACCTTTATTTTCAGAACTGACTATCTAGTGTGACTACAATTGAAGGTGTGGCATTTATATAACTAAATACGATATACCTATAATACTCCCATCCCATACGCCAGTGAGCTGTTGCAGCAGCATAGTTACTTTTCACATATTGTACAATACATCAATCATAGATACGTATGTGTATGGTTAAAGCTGCTCACTCAATTTCATCATGAGTGGGGCTAATCGCAGGCATGTATTGTAAGAGTAGATTAATGCCACTTAAAATTTGAGCAGGTAGTAGTTGTGGTGGGTGGGGAAAGTGGGTGGGTGGGGGAAGTGGGTGGGTGGGTAACTTATAGGAGAAAGAAATAGAGTGAGTGAGAAGATGGGTGAAGTTGCCTGTTCTGTTTGACACTAGTGGAGGATTTATGTTAGCTGAGAGCAATTGTGATAGTCCTAGAGAGAATCCAGCTAACTGCTGCAATGGGGCCGAGCTGTTCCAGCAAATCCAGAGTCATATCAGTTTATTACCTGTAGATTAAAGGGATACAGAAACACAAGAACAGAAAGCAGACCATAGTGTAATAGCATGGCAAACTGTCCATGAAATAATGTGTAATGCATTTTAATATTTGTGCAAAAGAGGCACCTTTTAGCACATTTAGTCACATATGAAAGTGAGACCCTTCTTGGCAATCAAGTGCTGTTATATTGAATATTCGCTGTAACAATATCATCAGTGACTGGATATAAAAGGAAAACTATTATGTGATACTGTAGTTTATTTTAACTACTGTAGCAGCTTTATCAAAGCTATAGTTATATGTGACCGGATCTGCGAAAACCCGACATAATGGCGCAAGCCTAAATTTTCAGTATAGGCTATTGATTGCAATGCATAGAATATTTGCATAAATGAAAAAAAAATCGTAAACTTTTAAATGTTTTGTTCTTTATGAAGAAAGGGTGCAATGATAAAAACCTGGTTACCATCTTATCAAGACACACGGTAGTGTGTCGTGCGGCCCAAGAAGCCGGCGCGTAACACCCGTGAGTATATTGACAGGAAGAAAGAAAACGCAATTTTCGCACCTCCGTACCTCTGTGCTTCCTTGATGAAACAAGACGATTTTTGCTGTGGACATGCCCCCCAACTGCAGCACTCTACATTCCAAATTTGAGCGAAATCGCTTCGCGCGTTCCCGAGATATGCGACTTCAAAAATTGGCTGAGTTTCTTCGTTTTTTTTCTTCTTCTTATTTTTCTTTTTCTTGTCGCACACTTACAAAAACTGCTATAAAACTCGAACGCGTTATCCGATTGCCTTGAAATTTGGCACACAGAAGGGGGGTATAAAGGCGCATCTCGGTACCAACTTTGGCTGGAATACCATAAACAGACAAAGAGTTATGAGCGATTATGCACGAAAAATAACACCAATATGTTGTCACGCCTACAGGGTAAACCGCGTATGGGAAGAAGCTGAAAATCGGTGGGTGAATAGGTTAACTATTGAACCTCAAACCTTTTGTGGTTTGAAAGAAATCGAGCTAAAAACCAGGAAGATACAGCGAAAAAATCAACAGTGTGTAACAATTACGCAATCGAGATTAGCTAATTTTTAATATTTTTATTTTATTATTATTATTATTATTATGCTTGCCACGCCTACCAGGTAAACCACTTGGGGTAATGCTTTCAAAATCGCTGTACAGATGGAGTTATCATCTTAGAAAGGCTCTTCAATGGTGTAGAAGAATCAGACTTAAAGCCACGGAGTTATAACACGAAATCCAACTTGGTGTAGCAAGTGCGAGATCGAGATACTCTAATAGAGCAGTCATCCTAATAGAGCAGTCACCCTGAACAGAATTCAAGAGATCAGTTAGAAATAAGTAACCTGTATAGAGATCAGCTACAAACAAATCACCCTGTAGAGAGTTCAGCTACAAACAATTCACCCTGTTAAAACATCAGTTAGAAGAAGATTTCTTGTAGAGAGTTCAGATACAAACAAATCACCCTGTTGAAAGATCAGCTAGAAGATGTCACCTTGTAGATAGTTCAGTTACAAAGAAACCACCATGTAGAGATTTCAGCTACAAACTAGTGACCCTGTAGATACATCAGCTAGAAGAAGTTACCTTGTAGAGAGTTCAGCTACAAAGAAACCATTCTGTAAAGAGCTCAGCTGCAAACAAATCACCTATACAGAATTCAGCTACAAACAAATCACCCTGTAGAGAGATCAGCTAGAAGAAGTTACCTTGTAGATAGTTCAGCTACAAACAAATCATCCTGTAGAGAGATCAGCTAGAAGAAGTTACCTTGTAGATAGTTCAGCTACAAACAATTCACCCTGTACAGAGCTCAGTTAAAAGAGGTTTCCTTGTAAAAAGTTCAGCTACAAACAAATCACCCTGTAGAGAGATAAGTAAGAAGAAGTTACCTTGTAGATCGTTCTGCTACAAACAATTCACCCTGTAAAGAGATCAGCTAGAAGAAGTTACCTTGTAGAGAGTTCAGCTACAAAGAAACCATCATGTAGAGAATTCAGCCGCAAACAAATCATGTATAGAGAGTTCAGCTACAAACAAATTTCCCTGTAGAGAGATCAGCTAGAAGAAGTTTCCTTGTAGAGAGTTGTGCTACAAACAAATCACCCTGTAGAAAGATCAGCTAGAAGAAATCACCTCGTAGAGAGTTCAGCTTCAAAGAAACAATCATGTGAGAGTTCAGGTACAAACAAATTGTCCTGTAGAGAGATCAGCTAGAACAAGTTACCTTGTAGAGAGTTCAGCTACAAAGAAACCATCATGTAGATAGTTCAGGTACAAACAAATCACCCTGTAGAAAGATCAGCTATAGAAGAAATCACCTTGTAGAGAGTTCAGCTACAAAGAATCTATCGTGTAGAGAGTTTAACTACAAACAAATCACCCTGTAGAAAGATCAGCTATAGAAGAAATCACCTTGTAGAGAGTTCAGCTACAAAGAAACCATCATGTAGAGAGTTCAGCTACAAACAAATCGGCCTGTAGAGAGATCAGCTAGAAGAAATTACCTTGTAGAGAGTTCAGCTACAAAGAAACAATCATGTAGAGAGTTCAGCTGCAAACAAATCACCTGTAGAGAGTTCAGCTAGAAACAAGTCACCCTGTAGAGAGATCAGCTAGAAACAAGTCACCTTGTAGAGAGTTCAGCTAGAAGAAGTAACATTGTAGAGCTACAAAGAAGCTACCATGTAGAGTTCAGCTGCAAACAAATCACCCTGTAGAGAACTCAGCTACAAACAAATCGCCCTGTAGAAAGATTAGCTAGAAGAAGTTACCTTATAGGGAGTTCAGCTATGAACAGATCACCCTGTAGAGAGTTCAGCTACAAACAAATCACCCTGTAGAGAGTTAAGTTACAAAGAAACCACCATGTAGAGAGTTCAGCTGCAAAAAATATCAATCACTCTGTAGAGAGTTCAGCTAGAAGAAGTCACCTTGTAGAGAGTTAAGCTGCAAATAAATCACCCTGTAGAGAATTCAGCTACAAACAAATCACCCTGTAGAAAGATCAGCTAGAAGAAGTTACCTTGTAGAGAGTTCAGCTACAAAGAAACCAACATGTAGAGAGTTCAGCTGCAAACAAATCACCTGTAGAGAGTTCAGCTAGAAACAAGTCACCCTGTAGAGAGATCAGCTAAAAACAAGTCACCCTGTAGAGAGTTCAGCTAGAAGAAGTCACATTGTAGAGAGTTCAACTACAAAGAAACTACCACGTAGAGAATCCAGCTGCAAACAAATCATCCTGTAGAGAGTTCAGCTAGAAGAAGTCACCTTTTAGAGAGTTCAGCTACAAAGCAACCACCATGTAAAGAGTTCAGCTGCAAAAAACTCAATCACCTTGTAGAAAGATCGGCTAGAAGAAGTTACCTTGTAGAGAGTTCAGCTACAAAGAAACCACCATGTAGAGAGTTCAGCTGCAAACAAATCACCTGTAGAGAGTTCAGCTAGAAACAAGTCACCCTGTAGAGAGTTCAGCTAGAAGAAGTCACATTGTAGAGAGTTCAGCTACAATGAAACTCCCATGTAGAGAGTTCAGCTGCAAACAAATCACCCTGTAGAGAACTCAGTTACAAACAAATATGCAGTGAAAAAGATCAGCTAGAAGAAGTTACCTTGTAGAGAGTTCAGCTACAACGAAACCACCATGTAGAGAGTTCAGCTACAAACAAATCACCTGTAGAGAGTTCAGCTAGAAACAAGTCACCCTGTAGAGAGATCAGCTAGAAACAAGTCACCTTGTAGAGAGTTCAGCTAGAAGAAGTCACATTGTAGAGAGTTCAGCTACAAAGAAACCACCATTTAGAGAGTTCAGCTGCAAACAAATCACCCAGTAGAAAGTTCAGCTATGAACAGATCACCCTGTTGAGAGTTCAGTTAGAAACAAGGAATCCTGTAGAGAGATCACCTAGAAGTATCGCCTTGTAGAGTTCAGCTACAAACAAATCACCTGTAGAGAGTTCAGCTACAAACAAATCACCCTGTAGAGAGATCAGCTAGAAGAAGTTACCTTGTAGGGATTTCAGCTACAAACAAATCACCCTGTAGAGAGTTCAGCTACAAAGAAACTATTCTGTAAAGAGCTCAGCTGCAAACAAATCACTTGTACAGAATTCAGCTACAAACAAATCGCCCTGTAGAGAGATCAGCTAGAAGAAATTACCTTGTAGATAGTTCAGCTACAAACAAATCACCCTGTAGAAAGATCAGTTAGAAGAAGTTACCTTGGAGAAAGTTCAGCTACAAAGAAACCATTTTGTAAAGAGCTCAGCTGCAAACAAATCACCTGTACAGAATTCAACTACGAACAAATCACCCTGTAGAGATCAGCTATAAGAAGTTACCTTGTAGATAGTTCAGCTACAAACAAATCTCCCTGTAGAGAGATCAGCTAGAAGAAATTACCTTGTAGAGAGTTCAGCTACAAAGAAACCACCATGTAGAGAGTTCAGCTGCAAAGAAATCACCCTGTAGAAAATTCTGCCAGAAACAAATTGCCCTGTAGAAAGATCAGTTAGAAGAAGTTACCTTTTAGAGAGTTCAGCTACAAAGAAACCATTCTGTAAAGAGCTCAGCTGCAAACAAATCACCTATACAAAATTCAGCTACAAACACATCACCCTGTAGAGAGATCAGCTAGAAGAAGTTACCTTGTAGATCGTTCAGCTACAAACAATTCACCCTGTAGAGAGAGCAATTAGAAGAAGTCACCTTGTAGAGTGTTCAGTTACAAAGAAACCACCATGGAGATTTCTGTAATCAATATATGTGACCGGATTTGCGAAAAGGGGTCTTCCACACACATCCAATTCCGTAAATGTTGGAGACCATAACTCAGTGTTTAAGTAACATATTAACCTGAACATTTCACCATGTATTCAGCTATAGTGGTGCTCACCACTGCCCAAATATCAAGGCAATAGCTCTTTCCAATCTGAAGTTATCAATTGTCAAAGTTGGCAAATTGGACCCCTTTTCGCAAATCCGGTCACATATGTATTATACAGTATATAATTTGTACATTTACTGATAAAATATTTAAAGTACATCTACTTCATCTTTTCTTCTTCCTGTAGTAAAGAAAAAAACATAGGTTAAAAAAGTCCCAAAGCTGGCCATAGGCCGGCTTTGGGATATACAAATACAAAAAGAAATGAAATCTAATCCAAAACAGGCAAGCTGTAAAAAAAGTGTGCGGCCCTCAGAAAGGCTATGGTGAAAAAAGATGTGAAATCCAAGGTGGCGGCCAAGAAATGGCTGTGATGGTAGGTTAGTGGTAAAAATTTTAATAACGACAATTCAGGTGAATTTTTGTGAAGCGGCACAAAAATTCACCTGAATTGTCATTATTAAATTTTTTACCACTAACCTACCATCACAGCCATTTCTTGGCCGCCACCTTGGATTTCACATCTTTTTTCACCATAGCCTTTCTGAGGGCCGCACACTTTTTTTACAGCTTGCCTGTTTTGGATTAGATTCACCTACTCAAGAGGAGTTTGAAAATCATCGTTTCGTAGCAGTAGCCTAAAGGACACGGGTGTTTGTTTACGTCTTGTCGAAGCGATTGTATGCAATCAATTTTTCTTCACTGATTTTGTCTCTGTATGTAGTGACGATAGGTAGTAGGAGAAAAAACTCACCATGTAATGGACTCCCCTATTCATGGCGAACATGATGGTACAGATTGCAACTCCGTAGTGCATTGCTTTTGTAAGTTACAGTTGTTTTTGTAAGCACCTGTAATTTATTATCCCAATACTTGCTGTACAAATCCATCTTCCTGTTGCTGCTACTGTGTAGGGCTGTAACGCCAAAAGTTGTTTGCATACAAGGCTGAAACGTGGCCAGAGCATGCTCTCAATTAGGTAGATTATAAATATTCAATAATAAAGAATTTGAAAAATGCACCATTATGTCAGGTTTTGCAGATCCGGTCACATATAAACATTTTGCTGCTTTGTACTTGAATCATTTTGTGAAGTTTCTTAGCCTATTCACATGTAAAAGGCTGTTACATTTATATACAGGTATTTCCATTATTGGGGGCCCAGAAAGTACTGGAAGTAGTGATGTGTCTGCTTCCAACATAATTGAGGATTACTCAACTATCAGACCGATGGGAACTGGATTACTATTTCGTTGTGTTAGTGGATTGGGACCTACTAGTAATGATAACATTGAGCTTGGTGGATTACTTTTTGGTAGTACAATGATTGAAGATGGAGGATGTAATGGTCCTGTGATACAGCCTCAGGGAACAACTATTACTAATTTTATTGGGGTCATTAATGTGTTTTTATGCAGTTCACTTAATGCTAATAATGAAGGTGTTTACACATGTATGATGAGGAACAGTAGCATGATGGAAGAGAGTGTCAGAGTTGGAGTCTATTTGTCAAGTAGAAGTGAGTTGTAGATATGTTTTAGTAGTTGAATATCTGCAAAGATATGCTGCATGTTTCTATATGCAGTTAAGACACATGGTAGTTTGTCGTGTGACCAAGAAAGTTGGTGCGCCATACTGTGAGTATATTTACAGGAAGAAACAAAACACAATTTTCATGCACACATAGCTAGTACTCCCTTCTCAATTTTGAATTATTTTTATGCTGTAAAACCCTCCACCTTCATTACCCCACATACCATATTTGAGTAAGATTTCCTAACGTAATTGTGAAATACGAGCTTTCAAAATTGGCTTCGGGTTTATTAGGGGGCTCAGGGACTTCAATTATTATTTTGGTACACTTTACAAAAGCAGTTATAATATGCAAATGCATAGCTTGATTTATTTGTGCTTTGTATTGGTTTTTGTTAGAAACAGTCAGTCAGCACAATTGTTTCTAGAGTAGGATTTGTATGAATCTATGTGTAAATGATATCCCATATTTTAATACAGTGGAAGCTGTCTAATCAGGTCACTGCATAAACAGGTATGTCTAAACTGGCCATTGTACAAAGTGACCTGTTGAATGCAGCCACCTCGTTAATGAGTACAGAAAATCTTATAATGACCGAAATAGACAGTTTTCACTGTACAGAAATTGGTATTTGAATAAGCTGATGGACAATTGTAGAGATAGTAATGATCTCACTTTTATAGCTTCTCCTGTTTTGACCACTCCATCACAAAGCATCAATTCTACACTGGGAAATTCAGTTTCATTAACATGTACTTCAGAAGGATCACCACCAGATATTTTTACTTGGATGAAGGATGGAATTGAACTACAAAACAATAGTATTACTACAAGTGTAACTCACACTGGATCTGCTGCAGTCTTCCAAAGTACCTACAGCATTAGTAACATCAGTAGTAGTGATATTGGAACTTATACATGTACTGTCACTAACCCTATTGGAAGTGATAGTTTGGACATTGTTGTTGATGCTATTGTTGGTAAGCAAGTGTTTGTGTTATTATACAGTCTAGATGCATACTCTCATGTACTCATGCACATTTTGTTTTAATACTGGTTTCTTCATATTTGTAAACCTATCCTGTACACATAATTATTAGGAGATCCTCCTAAGAGGCACACACTGTAAATTTTTGGCATTACGACATGTGTTGTGACACACATCACTTTTCTGTGTTACAAAGAGTACTTGCTGTACAGTAGCTGTATACTGCATGTTACATTATAAAAATTGAAGTGTGTTTGACACAACAAAAATGTCGCAATACACACACCACTGTCAAAAGTGTGTCTGTTGCAACATTTTTGGTGTGTCAGACACACTGTAAGTGTGCCTGGCACACTTCATTTTGTACAGTGTACAGTAACATTGTTGTGCCTTATTGAAAAAATATATTCTTCCTCATACTCAACAGGTGGTATAGTCTAGACATACACTAGCATCTGCATTTACATGATGATTATATGAAGTGTGCTATATTTAGTTTGTGTATGCTGAGCACACTTATGCGTGGGAGCAATATTAGCAATAATGGGCCTTATACAAAACTACGCAAAGCCATACAAGTGCCGTATACTATCCGTTTCATGAACGCTATACTTTCGTTTCATTTCCGCATCACATCCATGATATTTTAACTGGGGGTGTAGTTTGTACAGGAGCGTATGGGAGAATGGTAATTTCAGCCTATAAGAGTAGGAATGATGTCTCAAAGCAGGTTTATTTCACTGCGTGTGCTAATTAGAAATTTCCATAGATACAGGCAATGTAAAAAGCATGTAAGCTAATCGAAACAATACTGAATGCTAGATTGAATGTGATAGCATGTCCTTTGTGCCGACTCTATTTAGCGCACGTTGTCAAAAACCCCAACTTCTTAGACCACAGTATTTTTAATGGCAAAACAACATACTTATGTCTCACAAAGCTAGAGCTAGCAAGAGCTACTCTTATACGTTCAACTCACCAGGCTCCTGTAGAAACTACACTTCCAGCTAAAATATCACGGATGCGACATGGAAATGAAATGAAAGTATAGCGTGCATAAAACGGATAGTATATGGTACTTATATGGCTTCATGTAGTTTTGGATAAGGCCCATAATTATAGTAGCTATCAAAAGCAGGTTCAGCTACCAGGAAATATCACAGTTTTGTATGATAGTTCTCCATGCAGATGTGAATTCAAGGCATGTAAAATTTTCCTGGGAAGCATACCACCAAACCTTGATGCTACTGCATCTGAGTATCACATGAAAGGAGATGATCGGATAAGCTCTGATTTAACTATCAAAAAGTGTGCATGACTAATTACAGTATGATGACCCGCATGTACACATACATATAGCTATAGCTATATAGATCTAGCCATTCACTCAAGACCTCTGGACTCCATCCGTGCTACAGAAAAGTCATCTTACTGTGCTCACAATGATTTATAATCATATCAAGTCAGTGATATTATACTGACTGCCATAAAACTTATAATTACAAGAGTTTTGGTTTTGTGCAACAAATTGCATTATTGGCTACGTGTAAAATTTACCGTCAGTAATCAAGCTATCACTGTAAGTTTATACTTATTCTGAGCAATCATTTCCATAATTCAACCACACTTACAGGTACTTATGTGCACGATGCTGCAGTATTTGTTGGATCGCAGAGGAATTTTTACTAATTCTGGCAACGCTGGTCTCAGCCAGATGGTCAGCAAACTTCAATCCACACCATATTCTGCACACAAGTACTTGACGTGGAGGTGATCACTACAGTAAATGTTGCAGTATTTCCTGCAAGTCTGCTGTGCTCCAGATCATGAAGTGTCTTTTTTTTGCCTATCGTTGATGTGCACGACATCACTACCAAATATTATTATTAATTATAGTAAACTACCTATACTCCATAGTAAGAGTGGATGAAGTCTCAAAGCTTGAGAGAAAATTTTGGTCCAAAAGAATAACAGTGCAAATCACAATGGCGAAAAATCGATCGAATTCAAGATATTTTGCATTATTTTCACTAGAAGAGATGGACAAAATTTGCTGCCACTCTAGTGTTTTCTTGATTATACATACTCCTACACATGACTATAGTTTGTAAGTTAATTTGAAGATATCGATTTCTGGGTTTGCAGACCCTAACTACATGTAGCAATGTGAGATCGAGTTACTCTAATAGAACAGTCACCCTAATAGAGCATTCAGCTACGCTTATAACTTACTCCATTATAGAATTATATTACATTGCAAGTTATTCTGTAGGGAGTTCAGCTACAAACATTTAATGTTATAGACAATTCAGCTACAAGCAAGTTACTCTGTAGAGAGTTTAGCTACAAATATATCGCTGTAGAGATTAAGAGCATTGCAAGTCACATTGAAGAGAGTTCAGCTATAAACAAGCCACCCAGTAGAGAGTTGAGCTACAACAAGTCACTCTGTAGAGAATTCAGCTACAAACAAGTCACTTTGTAGAGAGTTCTGCTACAAAAAAACTACCCAGTAGAGAACTTTATACAATGTTCAGCAACAAGTAAGTCACTCTGTATAGAGTTCAGCTACAAAAAGTCACTCTGTAGTACATACAAGTCACTGCGTAGGAAGTTCAGCAACCAATCAAAAAAACCACTCTGTAAAGAGTTCAGCTATACAAACAAGTTATAATTCTATAGAGAGATCAGCTAGAAACAAGAGAGAAGTCAGCTAGAAACAAGAGAGAAGTCAGCTACAAACTTAACAGATCACACTGCGGAAAGTTCAGCTAGAAACAAGTCACCCTGTAGAGAGATCAGCTAGAACAAGTCATCCAGTAGAGAGATCATCTAGAAAACATCACCTAGCTTGTAGAGAGTTCAGGTACAAACAAATCACCCTGCAGATAGTTCAGCTACAAACAAATCACCCTGTACAGAGTTCAGCTATGAACAGATCACTCTGTAGAGAGTTCAGCTACGTAGAAACAAGTCACCCTGTAGTGAGATCAGCTAGAAAAAGTGATCCCGTAGAGAGATCAGCTAGAAGAAGTTACCATGTAGAGAGTTCAGCTACAAAGAAACCACCATGTAGATAGTTCAGCTGCAAACAAATCACCCTGTAGAGAGTTCAGCTATGAACAGATCACCCTGTAGAGAGTTCAACTAGAAACAAGTCACCCTGCAGAGAGATGAGCTAGAAAAATGTCATCCTGTAGAGAGACCAGCTAGAAGAAATCACTTTGTATGTAGAAAGTTCAGCTGCAAAAAAAACCACACTGTAGAGAGTATAGCTGCAAATAAATCACTCTGTAGAGAGATCAGCTAGAAGAAGTCTCCTTGTTGAGAGTTCAGCTACAAAGAAACCACCATGTAGAGAGTTCAGCTGCAAACAAATCACCTGTAGAGAGTTCAACTAGAAACAAGTCACCCTGTAGAGAGATCAGCTACAAAGAAACCATCCTGTAGAGAGTTCAGCTACAAACAAGTTACCCTATAGAGAGATCAGCGAGAAACAAATCATCTTGTAGAGAGTTCACTACAAAAAGATCACCCTGTAGAGAGTTCAATTACAAACAGATAACTCTATAGAGAGTTCAGCTAGAAACAAGTCACCCTGTAGAGAGATCAGCTATTAGAAGTTACCTTGTTGAGAGTTCAGCTACAAAGAAACCATCATGTAGAGAGTTCAGCTGCAAACAAATCACCCTGTAGAAAGTTCAGCTACAAACAGATCACCCTGTAGAGAGATCAGCTAGAAGGATCACCTTGTAGAGAGTTCAGCTACAAACAAATCACCCTGCAGATAGTTCAGCTACAAACAAGTCACCCTGTAGAGAGATCAACTAGGATAACTTACCTTGTAGAGAGTTCAACCACAAAGAAAGCATCATATAGAGAGTTCAGCTGCACCCTGTAGAGAGTTCAGCTACGAAAAGATCACCCTTTAAAGAGTTCAGCTAGAAACAAATCACCCTGTAGAGAGAATCCTGTAGAGAATTCAGCTACACACAAATCACCCTGTAGAGAGTTTAGCTACATATCAAGTCACCCAGCAGAGAGATCAGCTGCAAACAAGTTATCCTGTAGAAAATAATTGGCAAGTACTAAACACATGTATATATATATATAATTTGTATAATTACTGTTAAAATCAAAAATAGTTAAAGTATTAAAAATCTGCTTTTAATCGTGTGATTAAATTATATCTTTTTCTTCCTGTAGTAAAGAAAAGAAGATAGATTTAAAAAGCCCTAAAGCTGGCCATAGGCCGGCTTTGGGGTATACAAATACAAAAAGAAGTGATATCTAGTCCAAAACAGCCAAGCTGTAAAAGAAGAGTGTGGCCCCCAGAAAGGCTATGATGAAAAAAGATGTGAAATCCAATGTGGCAGCCAAGAAATTGCTGTGATGGTAGGTTAATGGTAAAAATTATAAAGACGACAATTTTGGTGCTACTTGGTCTTGGCACAAAATTCACCAGAATTTTTGTTATTAAAATTTTTACCATTAACCTACCATCACAGCCATTTCTTGGCCACACTCTTTTTTTTTACAGCTTGGCTGTTTTGGATTAGATGTAACTTACAAGTTAGTCAGGTATACTGTGTAACTTTTGTAGCAATATAGTCTTTTACATTCATACAGATACGACATACACAGTTACCATAGTCAGTAATCCAGCTGGTACAGCAGTTAGTGGATCTACTAACACATTTGACTATCCCATATTGAGTAGTGTCACTCTGACATGTATGGTGACATTAAGTGATGGGTCAACACCTACAGTGACTAACTACCAGTGGAACACTGGAGGATGTTACACTCATCCTGCTCATAATAGTGGTAATCCATCATGTTTTCCTACTGGTCAGACAACACAAAGTGTAACTGAGAATGATCTCACTGCAGAGGATGCTGGTACCATCACTTGTACTGTAACAATTGGTGGTGTCGTCTATACCAGTGAACCATTAACACTTCGTATATCAGGTAAAATACAGTGTAGTGACATATGTTTATGAGTGCATGACAGATACTATATGCCCCTACATACACCACTGAGCTATCCTATAAAAAGTGCGACAACCTGTCTACTATACTCAAACTTTTGTCTATTATGCTTATAGTACTAAAATCAAGTCTTTTATGCTCAAATGTACTTATGCTTTCAAACTTATGATCAGCAGCTAACTGTTCTAATAATGAGTGAAGTGTTTTAGAATAAGCGACTCGTTATAGTATGTTCACATTGAGCTGAATCCTGAAAAACAGCTAATAATTGAAAGTGGATTTTTTCTCAACAGAGTTAACATTTCAGCCTACCAGATGATTATTGGTAACAGCAAAGGTGTCAACAACAGACACATACGGTTGGGCTCCATTACAAGTTCGGGAAAGGGCTGTAATGGATACTATACTTATATGGCTTCCCCATAGGTAATATATTGTGAAAATGTTGATTGGCCGTAAATATTATGTCAAACATTTGAAAAAAAAAGATTTTGAAATATTTTTAAGCAGTACTACAAATGAGCCAAATATCAAGATCGTGTGTAATTGCATCCATGGGTTATTAAATTTTTTTGAAGATTCAACTCAACGTGAACATGGCTGGAGCCCACGGTCCGCCTGGTTCTGAATTGGCCAGACCATTTTTCTACTACTTGAATATTGAAATACTCTAATAGAACAGTTATAGCAATACGCTTATAGAGCATTCAGTATAGAATATCGCCACTGTTCATACTAGTTGTCTTCAAATCGGATTTCAGCAGTTATAGTGATTCATCTGCATGGCATTACATTGAGCTAATTGATCAAGTATATGTCTTGCATTAGCAGTTACAATCAAAAATAACTTCTAAATGCTATTTCAAAGTGTACATTTCAAAAAATTCCATGGGGCAGCATGTCCTCAGACCCCCTGTTTTGGCATTCTTAGCACATGCAGTTGAGTATCACACAATAAAGATAATTGCTGATTTAAATATTACATCATACCTTAAAGTAGTGCACACAACTATGAGTCCAACCACTCAAAATCTCTGGGATCCGGCCCTGTAGCAGTCAAATGTGTTCTTGTATTGCTGAAAGAGCATTATCAGTGACTGTCTGTATGGAAGGGAACCATTATGTAATGGTAGTAATATTTACTAGTTTTTCAGCAACTGTCTCATCAAAGATATGGCACAATTGCTTTTTGTTTACAGATAGTATTGTATAGTGAGTGAAGTTTAATTCTTGGCCTGTGCATACATATGTATAAGACTACCTGTAGTTTTTTTGTATTGTATACAGGAATTGCCATTATTGGGGGCCCAGAAAGTAGTGGAAGTAGTGATGTGTCTGCTTCCAACATGATTGAAGATTATTCAAGAATCATTCCGATGGGTACTGGATTGCTATTTCGGTGTATTAGTGGATTGGGGCCTACTAGTAATGATAACATCGATCTTGGTGGATTACTTTTTGGTAGTACAATGATTCAAGATGGACAGTGTAATGGTCCTGTGATACAGCATCGTGGAGCAACTATTAGTAATTTCATTGGAGTCATCAATGTGTTTTTATGTAGATCACTTAGCGCAAACACAAATAGTGAAGGTGTTTACACGTGTATGATGAGGAACAGTAGCATGATGGAAGAGAGTGTCAGAGTTGGAGTCTATTTGTCAAGTAGAAGTGAGTTAATAGATCATCACAACAGAACACTGCATAGTTATATACTGTAACCCACTCTCATTTTATTTGTCTAGTAATTATTACTTCTATAGCTAAAACAATTTGGCTGTGCAAAAGGGCATGTACATGAAAGTTTCACTATGTTCACATTAACCACTAACATAGTACATTTTCCCTTTGTTTACTAAATATATATTTGATATATGCACACACACACTAGTGAAGTTAATTTTTCACCATGAATAAATCATACCAATACTTAATGCATGAATTATTGTTATATGAATCTAGGCATACAGTAGTGTGTTGCAATAGTGCGTCTACTCCTGGACATACCGTATACAGCAAAACTTTCGAGGGGGGAAACTTTTGTGGATGCACAGAAGCATTGCAATTCGCGGGAAAATATTCACAGTTGCATAGAAATCTTGCAATTCACGGGGAAAACATTCGCGGATAGTGGCTAAGCTCCTGGTGAAACATGATAATCACTTAAGGACCCTTCAGATCTGGCTAAGTCAGTTTCTTGAGCTTGACATACTTAAGCAGCACCATGTGTTGAGCATTAAAAAATGGAACGTTCCCAAACAAACACAATCCAATTAAAGAACGTCTAATGTGTGAGCTTGCAAAACTGCTGCTCTGGCTATGAAGATCTACAAAATGCAAAAAGGTATAGTAGTTATGCACACAAAATGTTCGAGTGGAAAGCATTCGCAGTTGGCAGCATAATCGCAAAAACCTCGAATGTTTTCCCCCTCAAAAGTTTTGCCATATATGGTACTCAGGAATTTTCCCAGACATCAGATCACCTTTCCCTGGCATCAGAAAATCTACTGGTATGGCAGTCACACAAATACACTGTTTCAATTTGTTAATTACGATCAGATTCTATTCACTAGGGCAGCATTGACTTTAGCAAATGCTTGCAGCGAATTCTTTTATGGGTAGTAAGCACTGTGCATTTAATTAAGTCTTACTTCTAATAATAGCCCTGTAGATTAAGACTTACTAAATTTCTGAAACAGGAGATATGCCCCCAAAACAAATGATGCCAATTTGTTGTTGCATTGAGGCGATAGTAGTTTAGAGTTTGCCAAGACTGCAAGAAGTGGAAAATTCTTAGATGACTAGTTGTTTGGCTACTTGATTTCAGTAGCAGGGTAGAGGTGTAATACTGAATAATCAGTGTCGGAATGTATTGTGATACGACTACGACAAAGGAGTGTTTAGGTAACAAAGTGAGAGAACTACTGTAGTATGATACTTTGTCTATAGGATCACTCAGCAGGGTGTGGTAGAGTTGGAGGCTGGTTACAGGAATGGTGTCCCTACTGACTAGATCAACCGATGTTATGATGGTTTTGTGATATGCACAAGTTGGTTCAATAGTGTTGTTCATTATGAGTTGAAGCATCCTTTTGTGTGGCATGTGATGCTGCAGTCCCACATTCAATACATCCCAGTAGAAACCATCTTGCAACAACCTGCAAAATCCTGCAAGTTCTTGCAAGAATTTATGGTTGCAAGAATTTCTCGTCAAATTCTTGCAAGAGTAGTTAAAATCTTGCAAGAAAATATGACTGCAGGAATATCCAGTGCAAGAATTACTCTATTCTTGCAAGAACATAAAAATCTTGCAAGGACTATACAGATTCTTGCAAACCTTCTTACTTGAATTTAATTATACACTTGAAAGAATTAATATACTTTGGGGAAAATGATTTACATACTATGATAACTATCTGCTGAATTGAGGAAAGTTCTGGATTAGTAGCTAGCTACCCCTGGAGCCAGTAGTTCATGGAGAGTAGAAAGATATCCAAGTAACAGCATGTTATAGCAATACATTTTACAGGTAGCTTCAGTACAGGTAGTTGTCATTCATGTTTTTTTTCTTTCTTTCAGTGTTTATAGCTATACAAGACTGATAACACCATGCCAAGAGCCTGACAGAAGTCACAGAGTCACCAGAAGGATAAGCTGTTGCAGAAAAATACCGAAATACATTTCAAATTATTAAATACAATATTCTATAATAAGCGCGTTATTTAGAGTAAAGAATATTACCATAGAAACGGCTTCTTTAGCAACGATGTCGAGTGGAGTAGTGAAGAAAGTATTATTTTATCAGTGAAATTCTTGATCTAAAAGGTGACATTTAAGTTTTTACTCGTATTTTGAATGATTGCTGGCCGGTTTCTTCCGGTGGGAGTTATTTTCGAGCTGTGACATTGTGACTATTTACATCATAAAGCGGCTCTAGCGGAAGTCGCCGTTACTTGTAGTATGGCACCTTATTGTGACATGGCAAAGGAAGTTTAAAGACTGAGAGGAAAAGTGCAGTATTAGTGCGAGCTGGTTGTGACGGCTACAAGTAGTGGCCAGTCTTTCAGCCCGCTATGGTGCAAACTACATGATGGTACCCTACAACACTGCAACCGTAGTTTTCTAGCGTGAAGGCGAAGAAACTGGGAATTTATCGACGTGTGAGAACATGCGTTTCCGAAGTTCCATCACTATGCAGAGCCGTCTAGGCAGTAAAGTCAGTGATGTCTTGTTTAAATTATCTGGTAAGCTAGTTTGTATCATTGGCATATTCCGGTGTGACTAGTATCTATATTATACTGTAGGTTACCAAGTCACTATAGAACAATAATATTTTTTCATACAGAAAGATAGCTACAATACAATACACATCATAGTAGGCGGTTAGCTACATCTTGCCACTTCCAAGTTGGCTCTTGCTCTGCTTATTCTGTAAGGAGATAATGTGTAGTTGACATAAGTGAGCATTTAAATGTTTATTGGTATGGATGCCCCAACGTCACTGAGAATACCCATAAAGTTGAGAGCATTAACACTGTACATAAGGTTGTAAACAAGATAATGCAGGCAATCATCCAATCAGCTGACCTCAACAACGAAATGATGTGCTCCAGGTAGTGACTAATACTGTTTTATATATGATTGCAACTACATATTACAGGTGACCTAATACAGCATGCAGTGGGGAATTCAAAACCGAAATAGCATTGACGACAACTGTATGTGACATATTTTCAATGGATAAACATAGGTAACAAATTATATAGTGGTGGAACATTCCTTAAATGTGTTGTTTTCTACGATAGCTGGGAATCAAGTTCTGTACAACAATCGAGAGTTAAATACAACAGCTTGGAGCAAGAGTCATGTCCATTTACAAGATTATGTTCAGCTTCTAATAAATGTTTTCATATTCATTGATTATCGAATTATAAGTGGCCAGCTATAGGATGCATGCGTAAAGCTATGATGGTCTTGCAAGACATGCAAGAAACCGAATTGCATTAAACTTTCTTGCAAGAATAGATTTGTAAAATCTTGCAAGAAAAGATATGTCAGAAAATTTCACAAGATCTTGCAAGAATCTTGCAGGACTATGCAGGATTCTTGCAAGAAAAGGTCCTTTTTTATTGCAAGAATGAGAATCCTGCAGGATTTACAGAAATCTTGCAAGACTTTTGCGAGAATCTTGCAAGACTTACATGCGCATATCCTGCAGGATCTTGCAAGATGGTTTCTACTGGGATGCATTGTAGCTAGAGAACAATTGTAGCGTGTCAAGCTATTTTATATGCATACAGATCAAGACACACGGTAGTGTGTCGTGCGGCCCAAGAAGCTGGCGCGTAACACCCGTGAGTATATTGAGAGGAAGAAAGAAAATGCAATTTTCGCACCTCCGTAGCTCTGTGCTGCCTTGATGAAACAAGACGATTTTTGCTGTGGACACTCCCTCCACCTTCAGCACTCCACATTCCAAATTTGAGCGAAATCGCTTCAAGCGTTCCCGAGATATGCGACTTCAAAAATTGGCTTAGTTTCTTCGGGTTTTTTTTTCTTATTTTTCTTCCTCTTTTCGCACACTTACAAAAACTGATATAAAACGCGAACGCTATATCCGACTGCCTTGAAATTTGGCACACTGAAGGGGGGAATAACGGCGCATCTCTGTACCAACTTTGGCTAGGATCAAGACACACGGTAGTGTGTCGTGCGGCCCAAGAAGCCGGCGCGCAACCCCGTGAGTATATTGACAGGAAGAAAGAAAACGTAATTTTCGCACCTCCGTAGCTCAGTACTGCCTTGATGAAACAAGACGAATTTTGCTGTGTACATTCCCTCCAACTTCAGCACTCCACATTCCAAATTTGAGCGAAATCGCGTCAGGCATTCCTGAGATATGCGACTTCAAATATTGGCTTAGTTTCTTCGTTTTTTTTTCTTCTTATTTTTCTTCCTCTTTTCGCACACTTACAAAAATTGCTATAAAACGCGAACGCGTTATCCGATTGCCTTGAAATTTGGCACACAGAAGGGGGGTATAAAGGCGCATCTCGGTACCAACTTTGGCTGGAATACCATAAACAGGCAAAGAGTTATGAGCGATTATGCACGAAAAATAACACCAATATGTTGTCACGCCTACAGGGTAAACCGCGTATGGGAAGAAGTTGAAATTCGGTGGGTGAATAGGTTAACTATTGAACCTCAAACCTTTTGTGGTTTGAAAGAAATCGAGCTAAAAACCAGGAAGATACAACAACAAAACCAACAGTGTGTAACAATTACGCAACCGAGATTAGCTAATAAAAAACAAATACTTGCCACGCCTACCAGATAATGCTTTGAAATTCACTGTACAGATGGAGTAATCATCTTAGAAAGGCTCTTCAATGGTGTAGAAGAATCAGACTTAAAGCCACGGAGTTATAACACGAAATCCAACTTGGTGCAGCAAGTGTGAGATCGAGATACTCTAATAGAGCAGTCATCCTAATAGAGCAGTCACCCTGAACAGAATTCAAGAGATCAGTTAGAAATAAGTAACCTGTATAGAGATCAGCTGCAAACAAATCACCCTGTAGAGAGTTCAGCTACAAACAATTCATCCTGTTCAGACATCAGTTAGAAGAAGTTTTCTTGTAGAGAGTTCAGTTACAAACAAATCACCCTGTTGAAAGATCAGCTAGAAGATGTCACCTTGTAGATAGTTCAGTTACAAAGAAACCACCATGTAGAGAATTCAGCTACAAACTAGTGACCCTGTAGATACATCAGCTAGAAGAAGTTACCTTGTAGAGGGTTCAGCTACAAAGAAACCATTCTGTAAAGAGCTCAGCTGCAAACAAATCACCCTGTAGAGAGATCAGCTAGAAGAAGTTACTTTGTAGATAGTTCAGCTACAAACAAATCACCCTGTAGAGAGATCAGCTAGAAGAAGTTACCTTGTAGATAGTTCAGCTACACACAATTCACCCTGTACAGAGCTCAGTTAAAAGAGGTTTCCTTGTAGAGAGTTCAGCTACAAACAAATCACCCTGTAGATAGATCAGTTAGAAGAAGTTACCTTGTAGATTGTTCAGCTACAAACAATTCACCTGTAAAGAGATCAGTTAGAAGAAGTTACCTTGTAGAGAGTTCAGTTACAAAGAAACCATCATGTAGAGAATTCAGCCGCAAACAAATCACGTGTAGATAGTTCAGCTACAAACAAATCTCCCTGTAGAGAGATCAGCTAGAAGAAGTTTCCTTGTAGAGAATTCTGCTACAAACAAATCACCCTGTAGAGAGATCAGCTAGAAGAAATCACCTTGTAGAGAGTTCAGCTTCAAAGAAACAATCATGTGAGAGTTCAGCTACAAACAAATTGTCCTGTAGAGAGATCAGCTAGAAGAAGTTACCTTGTAGAGAGTTCAGCTACAAAGAAACCATCATGTAGAGAGTTCAGCTACAAACAAATCACCCTGTAGAAAGATCAGCTATAGAAGAAATCACCTTGTAGAGAGTTCAGCTACAAAGAAACCATCATGTAGAGAGTTCAGCTACAAACAAATCACCCTGTAGAAAGATCAGCTATAGAAGAAATCACCTTTTAGAGAGTTCAGCTACAAAGAAACCATTCTGTAAAGAGCTCAGCTGCAAACAAATCACCTGTACAGAATTCAGCTACAGACACATCACCCTGTAGAGAGATCAGCTAGAAGAAGTTACCTTGTAGATCGTTCAGCTACAAACCATTCACCCTGTAGACAGAGCAATTAGAAGAAGTCACCTTGTAGAGTGTTCAGTTACAAAGAAACCACCATGGAGATTTCTGTAATCAATATATGTGACCGGATTTGCGAAAAGGGGTCTTCCACACACATCCAATTCCGTAAACGTTGGAGACCATAACTCAGTGTTCAAGTAACATATTAACCTGAAAATTTCACCATGTATTCAGCTATAGTGGTGCTCACCACTGCCCAAATTTCAAGGCAATAGCTCTTTCCAATCTGAAGTTATCAATTGTCAAAGTTTGCAAATTGGATGTGTGTGGAAGACTCCTTTTCGTAAATCCGGTCACATATATATTATATATATAATTTGTACATTTACTGATAAAATATTTAAAGTACATCTACTTCATCTTTTCTTCTTCCTGTAGTAAAGAAAAAAAACAGGTTAAAAAAGTCCCATGTATACAAATACAAAAAGAAATGAAATCTAATCCAAAACAGCTAAGCTGTAAAAAAAGTGTGCGGCCCTCAGAAAGGCTATGTTGAAAAAAGATGTGAAATCCAAGGTGGCGGCCAAGAAATGGCTGTGATGGTAGGTTAATGGTAAAAATTTTAATAACAACAATTCAGGTGAATTTTTGTGCCACTTCACAAAATTTACCTGAATTGTCATTATTAAAATTTTTACCATTAACCTACCATCACAGCCATTTCTTGGCCGCCACCTTGGATTTCACATCTTTTTTCACCATAGTCTTTTTGAGGGCCGCACTGTTTTTTTACAGCTTGGCTGTTTTGGATTAGATAGAGTTACCAACTGTTACTAGCCAATTGCCATGCCATACACTTAAAAGCAACAATTTGATGAATGATGAATGTATGTATGAACCCACACAGGTTGTATACTTGACTAGCTGTACAGGTAATGGGCTTGCCCGGGCACCATGTTTGGGCTAGATATGCCCCTGGTGTGTCGTGTGGCCAAGACAGCTGGCACGCCACTCTGTGAGTATATTTACAGGAAGAAACAAAACATGATTTTCATGCATACAGAGCTCCATGCTCCCTTCTTGAATTGGAACAATTTTTATACTGCAAACACTCTCCACTCTCAGCACCCCACATAACAACTTTGACATAAAAAATCTTTATAAACCAATAGTATGCCTAACTTGAAAGGAGTTTACTTTGTTATAAAACACTATTACAAAATTAATCCAAACACTACATACTTTATATAGCCATAAACAAGCGATCACAAAATCAAGACACATGGTAGTGTGTCGTGTGGCCAAGAACGCCGGCGCACCACACTGTGAGTATATCAACAGGAGGTAACAAAACACGATTTTCATGCGTATGCAGCTCCGTGCTCCCTTCTCGAATTGGAATCAGTTTTATACCGCAAATGCCCTCCACCTTCAGCACTCCACATACCAAATGTGAGCAAGATTGTTTAATACAATCATGAAATATAAGCATTCAAAAATCAGCTTAATTTCTTTGTTAAGGGAGATCAGGGGCTTAGATTCTTCTTTTCGCACACTTTACAAAACCCGTTATAAAATTCAAATGCGTAGTTTGATTATTGTAAACTTTAGTACACTTTAAGAAGCATTGTGGCACAATTACGTACCAAGTTTGGTGCAAATATCATTAATAGTCATAGAATTATGGATGATTATTTGCATTAAAAAAGGCCGACTTGTTGTCACGCCTACAGGGTAAATTGCATATGGGAATAACTTTAAAAATTGGTATGCATATAGGGTAACTATCATAGCTCAAACCTTTTCGTGGTTTAAAAGAAATCACACTGACAGCTATAGAGTTACAAGGCAAAAGCTAAACAACTGTAAATTTCTGGGTCGAAATTTTCTAATAGAACAGTCACCGCAGGGTAAAAAAGGTACATAATAATGTTGAATAAAAACTGACCAGTGTTCAAACCTGGGACCTCCATATTGAAAACTTAAGCACTGAGCCGCTGCTATCACGGCTGATCTCCTCACTCAATTTCTACTTTATAAAATGAAAAGTGTAACTGAAAGCTACTCAGTAGTAAAACTTCATAATTTCCTAGATCTACCAATGGAAGATCTAGATTGTTCTAGAACATTTTATGTGTGTTCTATTAGAAATTGTCAAAATAAATGTGCACTCTATTAGAGCATTACAAAAGTAATCAAATAAATACAATACTATTACAGCTTCTCTAGTCAAAGCCAATATTATGGTACAGATCGGGTGGGGTAGTACACTACTATTAAAACCTTCTCACGCCAATCGTCATCATCATAATCATCATAATAAGTGCTATGCTAATCAAACTTGTCACAACAGGCTGTAAATTGTAGTCTAGCACAAAAGGTGCAAGATTTCTTTGTTTTGTAAATTGAGCAACTGCAGCTTATCACATTTTGCATGAACAATTGAAATACTCTAATAGAACAGTCAGTGCAAAATCTTAGACAAATAGTACACCTAATTTGAAAGGAATTTACTCTTTAAAAACATCATTGCAATAAATGCAGGCACTACACATATATTATACTTTATATAATTGTGAACAAGCAAGCACAAAATTATGTTAGTATAAATAAGCTTTGGTATACAAATTGGTAAGTTGTTTTTCTGTATTACTTCTGGTTATATCATCTTCATTGCATCTGTAGAAGATAAGAAGAACAATGATTTGTGTAAAAACAAACATCAAAGCCAGTTTATGGCTGGCTTTGGGTATATATTTAAAATACAAAAGAAGTGAAATCCATGCAAAAACAGCCAAGCTGTATAAAAAAGGTGCAGCCTTCATAAATCCTGGATGAAAAAAGTTGTGAAATAAAAGGTGGTGGCCATGAAATGGCTGCAATGATGTTGATGATAATAAATTTTAATAATGGCCTTCGTGCATTAATAAAATTTATTATCGTCAACATCATTGCAGCCATTTCATGACCGCCATCTTTGATTTTGTAACTCTTTTCATCCAGGCTTTTTAAAGGCTGCATCTTTTTAATACAGTTTGGCTGTTTTTGTGTGTATTATATGATTGTAAATTAGATTTGGTATCAGATAGTTCTATGGGTGAAAGAAGTTGTGAAATCAAAGGTGGCAGCCGTGATATGGCTGCAATGATGTGGATGATAATAATTTATGACTATTATTAATGTTATTGAATTATTAAATGCTTAAACATAAATTAGTGATCCTTGTACAGATGTAGCTGAAGTTCTTGTGCACATGTTAATGGTCTCACATTTTATAGCTCCACCTGTTTTGACTACAACATCACAAACAATCCATGCTGCACAGGGTGATTCAGTTTCATTAACATGCACTTCAGAAGGATCACCACCAGATACTTTTACTTGGATGAAGGATGGAGTTCAACTACAAAACAACATCAATACTACAAGTGTGACTTACACTGGATCTGTTGCAGTCTTCCAAAGTACCTACAGCATTAGTAACATCAGTAGTAGTGATATTGGGAATTATACATGTACTGTCACTAATCCTATTGGAAGTGATAGTTTGGAAATTGTTCTTGATAATCTTTTCACTACCAGTAAGCAAGTGTCAATGTGTTTATGTATAATTCTGGTGTATGTACAGAAGGATACAATATACATTCTATTGATGCCAAGAGTCATTATGGAATATAGCAGAAATATCACATTGACAAATTTCTCAAAAGTTATGCATGTAACATTTAAATTTCTAAGAATTTCATAAAACATGTAAGCTGTACATAATAATCAGGAAGTAACTCTTCTTTTGAACTATTATTGCGACACACAAGTAAAATACCAAACGACTCTCTATTACAGCATTTACTCTATTCTGTAAATGCTTTTGCATCTTTACAAACAATATTCATGAAGTCCTAAATGCTGATGTTGGTTTATAGGTCCTAAGAAATGTTTGTACAAAATTTGGTGTGGATGTGCCCATGCTGGGACACTCTTTTAAGAAATATTCAAATGCATGTCTAAGTTTTAGTAACCTAATGGTCCTGTGTTTATCACTCAAGGATGCTACTACTGTACAAGGCTTGAGGGTTTAAAATCCTGTATTTGAAGTCTATATTGTTTACACCATAGCTCGTTGTTCGGCTTTGACAGTAGTAAGCAAGAAATTGGCAGAAACAAACCCATTACATCTACCTCTTACTCCACATTGTTCTTACTGTCCATTTAAATGCTGCCAATATTATAGGTGCATAATTGAAGTGCCAAGAAAACTGTATTCTGAGTCATTTTAGCTAACTAATTCAACTATGTAGTCAGTAAAACATGAATAAAAATCTGCCCTCCCATGCTGCCTACAGGAGGATAAGAAACTAAAAATTAACCTAAAGTGTACAAACTGAAGATTAATGACCTTCACTATACAGGTACATATGCTGTTACTGTAGCATATTGCATATTTTTATATAGAAGACATACAGTAGTGTGTCGTGCGGCCAAGAAAGCTGGCGCACCACACCATGAGTATATTAGCAGGAAGAAAGAAAACAGCTTTTTTCACACGTGCATAGCTCCATGGCCCCTTCTCCAAAGCACACTATTTTTGCATTACAGCTGTCTGCCAGGTAGGGTACGCAACACAGCAACTTTGATTAAATTTGCAACAGCCATTTGTGAGATATGGGTGTTCAAAATTTTGGTTTAACTTCATTTTTTTCTTCTTATGCCATATGGGGGGGGGGGGGGGGGGGGCTACAGGGGCTTTATTTGTTCTTTTCGCACAATTTGCAACAAAATGCTATACAATTCAAACGTGTAACTCAATTGCCTTAATCTTTGGCACAAATGAAGAGCGTGTAACAGTGGATTCACGTACCAAGTTTGCTGTAAATCTGAGGAATATCCAAAGAGTCATGAGCTTTTATTCACATAAAAAGAGATTAAACTTCTGTCACGGCAACAAGGTAAATTGAGTACAAGAATAACTTGAAAATTGGACTGTAGATAGGCTGATTATCGTAGCAGTGCTTTTTGATAGTTTGAATAGCAATAGAATTACAGCAACAAAGTTATAAAGCAAAAACCAAACAAATATAAAATTGTGGGATCGAGATACTCTAATAGAGCAGTCACCACGGGGTTAAAAAGGTGTACAAAAAATGTCGAAAAAAATATGATATCAGAGTTCAAACCAGACACCTCCATACCTAACAACTGCATCCTTAACCACTGAACCATTGCTACCTTCCTTGACTGATCACCTCACTTAGTTTCTGCTTTATAAATGAAATTTCTGGTTGAAATCTGCTCAGTTATTTGTAATTTCCAATACCAATAGATCAATCAATAGAAGTACTAGATTGTTGTAGAACATTCTATGTATGTTCTATTAGAAGTTCTCAAAAATGTGCACTCTATTAGAGTATTACAATAATATTATCAAATATTGAATTTAATACCATATCTGTTTCACTGCCCGTACAAAAGTCTCAATAGTAGCAGTGAAATTTATCCCGTATTTCACTGACAGTAGTGAAAAAGTTGTAATTGCAATTTCATTGGCTAGAATTTATGTTAACAATGTAGTGTTGACGCGTGTTTAGTACATAGTGACAAATTGCGTACATAGCAACGCTAATGCACAGCATTCCTATATGCAGCGATTATGGTATTAACTGGGAATAGCATGGGAAGCAGTGAAATTTGGGATAAATACCACTCTTGTTGTATTGGAAATGGTAAATTTCACTCGGCTTCGCCTTGGGAAATTTATCCCCATTTCCAATACAACACTCGTGGTATTTATCCCAAATTTCACTGCTACCCATGCTATTAGTAGTACAAATCATAGAATGAAATACTTTATAAGTCTGTCTTCAATAATCATTATTGTGTCTGCATAGAAAAGAAGAAATGTAAGTAAAAACGAACTTCAAAGTGAGCCATAGGCTGGTTTTGGGGCCTTATAAAGTACAAAAAGAAGTGAAATCCATGCTAAAACAGCCAAGCTGTGAAAAGATGGTGTGGCTTTAAAAAACCTGGGTGAAAAAAAGTTGTGAAATCAATGATGGCGGCCAAGAAATGGCTGCAATGATGTTAATGCTAATAAATTTTAACAATGCACACAGCCATTACACAGGCATTGTTAAACTTTATTAGCATTAACATCATTGCAGCCATTTCATGGCCGCTACCTTTGATTTCACAACTTTTTTTCACCCAGGCTTTTTAAGGTCACACCATTTTTCACAGCTTGTTTTTTTTTGTGTGGATATATTTATATATAATATTATATCTATACAGATGCTACAGTCATGATAGTCAGTAATCCAGCTGGTACACCAGTTAGTGGATCTACTAACACATTTGACTATCCCATATTGAGTAGTGTCACTCTGACATGTATGGTGATGACAAGTGATGGATCAATGTTTACAGTGATCAGCTACCAGTGGAACACTACAGGATGTTACACTAACACTGCTCATAATAGTGGTAATCCAGCATGTTTTCCTACTGGTCAGACAACACAAAGTGTGACTGGTAATGATCTAAATGCAGTGGATGCTGGTACCATCACTTGCACTGCAACTATTGGCGGCATTGACTATACCAGTGAACCATTAACACTTCGTATATCAGGTAAAATACAACATATCATTATGCATGCATGGCAGATACCAGGTTAAGTGTCATGGCATTTATTACACACCTTAGTTCATAACGTCAATGCAGAGACTATTCAAATTTGACAACCATTTGATGCTGGTGACTGGATAGTTATAAAACCCAGAATTGAAACGGGAAACGAAGCAAAACGAAATCAACCTGCAGTGACAATCACTATTATTATGCATGGTAAGCTAGCTATAGCATATGCATGGACTTTAATTTGATATCTGTTTTACTGATACATCGAACAAGACTCCAGGTGGCAGTTGTCTCTGCATGGCCGGCACTTACCAATCAAAAGATTATAAACGCCTGAGGGTCTTGGGACTCTGCAATAGAAAGTTTGCAGGGGCAGTTTTTAGGGGTTTTCCAAAAATCTCCCACTGAAAAAATTGCACGCTCCCCTACAATTCATGTGGGTGATAAAAAATCACCAAGAGTTATACATACTGTATTATATTAGGACTTTTCTACTGGCAAAATTTCATACTTTTGCATTTGAAATCACCATTATGGCGTTCAACAGTTTGTAGTAATCCCTTTTCTTTGGTCTTCGACTTACAGCTAGGCTGAAGTTGTAATTCCAGAGTGGAAACCCCCTCTGAAAATGTTTAGATCCGCCCCTGCTGTACTTGGGTAGGTGAGTGTTGATTGGCCCTTGACTACTTTCATAAGAAGTGTCACTGTGGATAGCCATAGTTCTCTGCTTATAGCGTCAACCCACATACTGCAGCCAACCATAGCTATACTAGTCTGTAATGATCAAGGTGAACTAGCTGTTGCTCTTATGAAAATAGTGAAGGGCCAATCATCAGTCACCTACCCAAACACAGAACTTTCCAGACCCTCAGGTGTTTATAATTTTTATTGATAAATCTAATGCACCTAACAATGTCATGCCCCATCCCCCAACCCCGGGTAGGGTGATTTGACAAAGTCTAGTATCAAATCCCCCACCTCAAGAGAGAGGGTTTGATGATCTATTAAAATAATTTTTGGTTCAGTAAACTGCCTCTGTCAAAACCCCCAGGGGTGGGGCAAGTGTAGATGTCAAATCCCCAGTAGATGTATGAGGACCTCCAGGGGTGGGGCTTTACATTCATGATAAGTGCCATGCAGAGAAAACTGCCACCTGGAGTCCGAGCTGGAGTCTTTCTTGATGTATCAGTAAAACAGGTGTAGCCTGACTGTGCATAATAATATTATAGTGATTGTCACTGTAGGTTGATTTCGTTTTGTTTCGTTTCCCATTTCGATTCCGGATTTTATAACTATCCTTGGTACCAATGTTTCAAAATCCTTATTTTGAATCAATCATCTAGTGTGGCTACTATTGAAGATATGGCATTTATATAACTAAATACGGTATACCCCTACAATACTCCCATCCCGTTCACCGGTGAACTGCAGTATATGTGAACAATTTGCAAAAATGTATACATTTTCATAATACATTGTTTATAGCATTGCTAATGGCTAAAGTTTCCCCCACTCAATTTGATCATGAATGGGACTAATCACAGACATCTATTGTATTGGTAGAGTACCACTTAAAATTTGAGCACTATTGCAGGTGGTAGTTAAATAAGGGTGTGGTGGGTGGGGGAAGTGGGTGGGTGGGTAACTTATAGGAGAAATAAGTG
Organism: Dysidea avara; assembly: GCF_963678975.1. Lineage (NCBI taxonomy): Eukaryota > Metazoa > Porifera > Demospongiae > Dictyoceratida > Dysideidae > Dysidea > Dysidea avara. The sequence continues at coordinate 9,119,027 of NC_089276.1, forward strand.
GAGTGAGAAGACGGGTAAAGTTGCCAGGCTCTATTTGACACTAGTGAATACTTTATGTCTACTGAGAACACTTGTGACAGTCCTGCTGCTGTCTGGCTGAGCTGTTCCAGCAAATCCAGGGTCATATCAGATCATCACCTGTAGATTAAAACATAGGAACAGAAAGCAGACCATTAGTGTAATAGCATAGCAAACTGTTCATGAAATACTGTATAATATTTGTGCAAAAGGTACCTTTTAGCACATTTGGTCACATATGAAAGTGAGATAATTTTTGTGTATAGTTGAGCAATCAAGTGCTGTTTTGTTGAATATTTGCTGTACGAACATTATCAGTGACTGGTTTTATATATATATGAAGGATAACCATTTGTATGATATTGTAGTTTCTTCAACCACTGTATTATACTGTACTTATGAAAGCTATGTGTATAGCATTATATAAACCTTAAGTAGTTTTGTATTAGTATTTTTGTAAGTTTCTTATCCTATGCACATGTAAAAGACTGCCTGACCGTTACATTTGTATACAGGAATTGCCATTATCGGAGGCCCAGAAAGTACTGGAAGTAGTGATGTGTCTACTTCCAACATGATTGAGGATTACTCAACTATCAGACCGATGGGAACTGGATTGCTATTTCGTTGTGTTAGTGGATTGGGACCTACTGGTAATGATAACATCGAACTTGGTGGATTACTTTTTGGTAGTACAATGATTGAAGATGGAGGATGTAATGGTCCTGTGATACAGCCTCAGGGAGCAACTATTACTAATTTTATTGGAGTCATTAATGTGTTTTTATGCAGTTCACTTAACACTAATAATGAAGGTGTTTACACATGTATGATGAAGAACAGTAGCATGATGGAAGAGAGTGTCAGAGTTGGAGTCTATTTGTCAAGTAGAAGTGAGTTGTAGATATGTTTTAGTAGTTGAATGTCTACAAAGATATGCTTCATATTTCTATATGCAATTAAGACACACGGTAGTGTGTCTTGTGACAAAGAAAGTTGGTGCGCCATACCGTGAGTATATTTACAGGAAGAAACAAAACACAATTTTCATGCACACATAGCTGTGTACTCCCTTCTCAAATTGGAATCTCTTTATGCTGTAAAACCGTCCACTTTCAGCACCCCACATACCAAATTTGAGTAAGATTTCCTAATGTAATTGTGAAATACGAGCTTTAAAGATTGGCTTCGGGTTTATTAGGGGGCTCAGGGACTTCAATTATTATTTTGGCACACTTTACAAAAGCAGTTATAATATGCAAATGCATAGCTCGATTTGTTAAAGCTTTGTATCGTTTTTTGTTAGATACAGTCAGTCAGTAGAATTGTTTCTAGGGTAGGATTTGTATGAATCTATGTGCAAATGATATCCCATATTTTAATACAGTGAAAGCTGTCTAATCAGGTCACTGCATAAAGAGGTATGTCTAAACTGGCCATTGTACAAAGTGACCTGTTTAATGCAGCCATCTCATTAATGAGTACAGAAAATCTTATGATGACTGAAATAGACAGGTTTCACTGTACAGAAATTGGTATTTACACAAGTTGATGGACAATTGTAGAGATAGTAATGACCTCACTTTTATAACTTCTCCTGTTTTTACCACTCCATCACAAAGCATCAATTCTATACTGGGAAATTCAGTTTCATTATTATTATTATTATTATTACTAGGACCGTGTCACATACAACCAAGTACATACACCAACGTTGCAACGTACCCATTGGGCAAGTATAAACAGTACCATAGGAAACACTCAGAGCAGGGTGCGTGTATCTGTGGAAATGATACATATGCATATGTACACAGTCAAGGGAGTTTAACTGGCATCAGAAAACCACAATACTAAAACACAACCTACACAAAAAACCAAGTTCTATATTGAAAGTAACTATATATTGTAGGTGTGACGTGTCTCTGAAGATGACTCAGCAGTGAAGTGAGGCTATGCAGAATAAGGGATATGGTGAAGGCACAATTAGCAATTGATCCCAATCAAGCCAATATGGCACAACAGACTCTGTTGTAACTAGAGGCCACTGGTGATGTACCTGTATATCAGCGGTGTGGCATTGGCACAGTGATCACAGTCTATAATATTATGCATACAGCCATGCACAACATACAGGAGATAGTTACACATTGTTGTATATGCAGCACTGCATCGGCTTCTTGTTTAGCTATTACAGACTCACAGTAGACTAGTAGTTAAGCTGAGTGGAAAATAATTCCAGCCGCCAGCAAGCCAGATGAAGGTGCCTGTATAATGAAAATAATTTCAGCTGCTAGCAAGCCAGATGAAGGATGAAGATGTAGACTTATAATACAACTACTGGTACAAGTATTACATTACTCATTACCTTGCTGTTCCAGCTGGTTGTTTATGAGCGCATCAGCTGGTATCCCAACTGGTCATCAGCTGCAGTGGTCGTTCACTGCATGACGCCTGGAGCGCATATCCTGCACACAAAATACACAGTTACAAATATTTAAACATACTTGTAATGTTGTTGCTTACCAGTAAAGTGGCGCCTGGCCTCTCCGCGGATGTTTACTAATCTTCTCGTTTGAGCAATCTGTAATTACACAAGGGCGTGGTGCCGGGTGTTATATAGAATTACACGTACGGTAAGGTCATCAGCACGAACAGGCGTACTTATTATACGGTTGTACCTTCATTCACAGGCGAATCTATCCCTGCTTAGTTCATGTCTCTAGGCCTCGTAGTTTTCTCAAACATTATTTATTATTTATTTATTTATTCATTCATTATTAATGGTGTAATTTTAACCGCATTTCGTATTATTCTTACTACTTGGTTGTATAATTATTATTATTACTAGGACCGCGTCATATACAACCAAGTACATACACCAACGTTGCAACCTACCCATTGGGCAAGTATAAACAGTGCCATAGGCAGCACTCAGAGCAGTGTCTGTGTACCGGTGGAAATGATACATATGCATACGTGCACAGGCAAGGGAGTTTAACTGGCATCAGAAAACCACAATACTAAAACACAACCTATATGCAAAAACCAAGTTAAGTTAGCTATATTGAAAGTAACTATATATTGTAGGTGTGACGAGTCTCTGAAGATGACTCAGCAGTGAAGTGAGGCTATGCAGAACAAGGGATATGGTGAAGGCACAATTAGCAATTGATCCCAATCAAGCCAATATGGCACAACAGACTCTGTTGTAACTAGAGGCCACTGGTGATGTGCCAGTATATCAGTGGTGTGGCATTGGCACAGTGATCACAGTCTATAATATTATGCATACAGCCATGCACAACATACAGGAGATAGTTACACATTGTTGTATATGCAACACTGTATTGACTTCTTGTTTAGCTATTACAGACTCACAATAGAGTAGTAGTTAAGCCGAGTGGAAAGTATTTCCAGCCGCTAGCAAGCCAGATGAAGGATGAAGATGTATAATACAACTACCGGTACAAGTATTACATTACTCATTACCTTGTTGTTCCAGCTGGTTGTTTACGAGCGCATCAGCTGGTATCTCAACTGGTAATCAGATGGTTGTTCACTGCATGATGCCTGGAGCGCATATCCTGCATACAAAATACACAGTTACAAACATTTAAACATACTTGTAATGTTGTTGTTTACGTGTAAGGTGGCCTCTGGCTCTGTTGTAGTCACTCCATGGATGTTTACTAATCTTCTCCTTCTGTAATAAGGGTGTGGTGCTGGGCATTATATAGAATTACACGTACGGTAAAGTAATCAGCACGATCAGGCGTACATATTATACGGTTGTGCCTTCATTCACAGGCGAATCTATCCCCGCTTAGTTCATGTCTCTAGGCCTCGTAGTTTTCTCAAACATTATTTATTTATTTATTTATCCATTCATTATTAATGACGTAGTTTTAACCACATTTCGTATTACTCTTAGTACTTGGTTGTATAATTACTAGGACTGCGTCACATACAACCAAGTACATACACCAACATGACAGCCCCCTGGTGAGGCTATTAGGCGGTGAAGGCACAATCCCCAAATCAACTCAATATGTCACAGTAGTGACAGATACAACACAATAGTGGCATCGTAACTAAAGGCCACCAGTAGCTAAGTGCCAGTACATCATTGGTGTGGTAATGGCACAGTGATGTGTACACAGTATATGTAATTATGTATACAGGAGAGAACTATGCACTATTGCAGTATTGTATGCAGCAATACATTATAGGCAACATCATCAGATAAAAATTATTAGCCAATATACAGTAGTAAAGTATCAACATCAACTAGAGCTAAATAAGGTTCATCAGTGGTGTAGCAATGGCACAGTGATGGGTGACACACTATAATTATGCATACACAACTTGCAGGGATAGCTACACAATACTGTAGGAGTATGCAAGCCAGATGAACCAGATAAAGGAAGACAGCCAAGCCAGCCAGAGCCTAGTAGCTAACTTGCCAGGTGAAGGCAAAAAAGATTAAGCACGTATTGAATTGCCTGACACTAACACAAAGGAAGTTCGCCATGCCAGCTGCACAAGACAAGATTGTTTACTTGTATTTCATATTGTAAAGAGTGTGGCATTTGTTTTATGTTTTCTTGTATTGTTAATTAATTAAATATTTTATGTGACTGGCAGCTGGCATGGAGACTTGAGACGTTACAAACATAAACACTTTCTTGTAATCTTCTTGTTTACGTGTAAAGTGGCCTCTCACTCTCCTGAAGTCACTTCACGGACATTCACTAATCTTCTCCTTCGTGCAATCTGTAATAATTAAGCAAGGGTGTGGTACTGGGAGTTATATAGAATTACACATATGGTCAAGTCATCAGCACAAACGGGCGCAATGATTATACGTTTGTGCCTTCGTTCACAGGCGAATCGATCCCTGGTTAATTTATGTCTCTAGGCCTCGTAGTTTTCTCAAACATTAATTATTAATTATTAATTTATTTATGACATAATTTTAACCGCATTTCGTATTATTCTTAGTACTTGGTTGTATAATTGATGTCATTTCGTATTATTCTTAGTACTTGGTTGTATAATTAGATGTAATTTCTTATTATTCTTATTACTTGGTTATGTAATTATCAAGACTCACGGTAGTTGAGTCGTGCGGCCAGTAAAGCAGAAACATGCGCCGCAGACAATAAATGACGCGACCACTACGTGAGGAGTTTACAGGAACAAACGTTGTCAAATTCGGCCTTCCTGTAACTCACCCGCCACGTACGCTATCCCTCTGAAACTCTAGAGTTGAACTCATCGTGTCACTAGTAACTACCACACAAGCAGTGAAGCAAATCCATGCCGATTGTTTCGTGATCGAGATTGCCGACATCAAAGGGGAAGTTTCATTTTTTTTTTTATCGCATGCAATTAGACGCAACTGCAGGTGTATGCCTTGCATTCCTTTGTGCATTCCAAACATTGATTGCCCTGCTATCGCTTCAGTATTCACTCAATCGCCTCAAGATTCACATCATCGATTTCACCATACATGATTATCCTACAGTCGTAATTTCAGCACCAAACGAAGTTTCAGTCGTCCTCAGTCGACCTAGAGGCCAAATACAAAACCCAGATTGTTGTTTTCCGCAATACTCGCTTGGCATGTAGGGCAATGTGTCTTTAAACTGTTCTGAAAGTTTCGTTCAGATTGAAGCATATGTTTTCGAGAATGGCTAATTTGAAATTTGAATTTAGTCGCCCCCACGTAATTTGCTCTCTCTAAGAATTTTACTCGGAATTTAAAGAATGATGCAGAGCACAACTGTGGTCACTGGGTATTGATTAACTGGCGTTCTATGTAGTTAATCAGTGCATAAAGCCACAAAGAAGTGTGCTGCCATAGATTATAGTCCACAGATATAATCTATGGTGCTGCACACCATCGTTCACTTTTAAATTTGAATTTAGTCGCCCCCACCATGACGTAATTTGTCCTCTAAGGGCGCGGCTTAAAGAATGACACAGAATACAACTGCGGTTACCAGATTTTGACACAAGCTGTGAGTAATTAGCACATGTAGCTAGCCAATTGTCACCATGCATTATTGCCTTTTATAGCACCCCCACACAAAAATTACACATGTTATTACAACATACAGAGGACACATGAATGCCAAACACTTTTCACAACAGTAATGTAAGAATTGTACAATAATGACTGTAATGTAACAGCTATGAAATGTTTTCCGGTGGCCTGCCATGGTAGCAAGTCTCACATGACGGCATGTATATTCATCCAAGCACAATGGGAGTAACACGTAAGTATGATGACAAGTTGGTATGACTCCATTTGTAGAATCCAGATGAGTGGGTGTGGCTCCAGTATGTCTAAACAGTTAACAAACATTCCTGTTATAAATACGTGCTAGAGTTGAATATAATAGCATAGTATTTAAATGCAACAATACATAGTCTCCATTGCATCACTATCAAACAACACTAAGTGGAGGATATTGTTGCATCTCTAGTATGTACACTCTATCAGTACAACCTGTCTTAATGCCCACCAGTGTAGAAAGACAACCTCTCTTGAAAAGTCAATTCCAATTGAGAATTTATACACTGTTACCTGCTTATTGAGTGAAGGTGGCAATAAGCAAGTTCCACCGTAATTTATACACATGATCTGATCTGTATATTCTGTCAGTGGATGAGATCCACTTGGCCAGGACAAAACGTGACCCAAATGTCCTGGATGATCCATACTCAACCCACTTATGACCCAGTGGCACAATGGAACTGAGTATAGAGAATACAATTTTATTTATTTCTAAGATGTGTGGATGTGTGGATACATTACAACACATTACATGTACATACAAGACATGCTACGTACTGTTTTAGCATTTCAAGTCACCACATTATGTATGGACCAGTCAACAATGTTTCATAGTGCCCATCAGTAAACCTGAAGAAAAGTTACGAAAAATAAAAATTCACTTAAGTGCAATGAAACCTCATTAATATGGCCAGCTGTGGAACCAAAAAATTTGGCCTGAATAACAAGGTGGCCTTATGAATGAGGTCATAAAGTACTGCATAGCTAGATTTGGGATCTACTAGAGGTGGCCAATATAATGAGGTGGTCTTATTAAAGAGGTGGCCACTAAGTGAGGTTTCACTGTACATACAGTTCACAATGGTGAACAATATTAATGGTTAACAATATACACTGAAACCTGCAGGTCACTTCTTGTGGAAGATTGCTCTCTACACAAAATGACACATTCAGAGATTGTATTTAGATGGATGATACAGTAACGCATTGTGACTTCAATACTCGTGATGTGTCACTGCTAGGCAGCAACCATATACACGGCACTGCCATTGCACAACATCGCACTTGCTCGCACACACAATTTTGCTCAAGATTTTACAAATTGATAATTAAGGGGTGTGGAAACTAGCTGCTTGCTTGAAAGACTGTGTGGCAGCTGTTTCCCTTCTGTACAAGTGGCCACCAAGACAGGTCCACTGTGGATGAAAGCCAGGGATTAGATATTTGGTATTTCATGTGTTGAAGGCATTCCAGGGCTTCCGGTAGTCTCAAATCTCACCACAGTTTAACTCAGGCAGTGTTGTGGTCACCACTAAACCACTGGAATGCTGTGTTATGGGAAAAATATATCCTATGGATAATGACTTCATCACTTTCTTCATCAGGAGCTTATAAGGACCAATAGTGAAACTTTTTACACTTTGGGCTGACAGCCAACTGCCTAAGTCTGAAGCAGTGCCTTTGGTGCTCTAACAGATTGGCTGCCCCCTTGTTGCCAGCACTCACTGTCTCATACGCTGTCACACACTAAATCCATCTCTATAGCCAGTTAGAACAGCATGCTTCTTACCTTTTTTAAGGCGCAAAATGCAGCCACCTCTTTAAAAAGCTAGGTCAGAAAATTTTGTCCCTACGGCCTGAATAATGACCAGCTTTCACTGTACTATTAGTGATTAGTGATCATGGAGGATTATTTATTAAGATACTAAAATATACAAACGCTACAACCTCTAAATATAGCAGTAAATTTTTTACCCTGGTCCAATGTCTGATAATCGTGAGAGACTCTACTGTGATAAATACATGTTTATCATGATATGTGCTAATCGCCTTTTTACAATTAAGTTTTACAACACAAATACATGTATAATTAAACTCACCAATTGTGACTAAATCCCTTCAATATGAAAAGACAAGTAATGAGACAACCTTGGAGACACCAGCCTCACAAGCCTATTCTGGTGCGCTTATTTAGTAGTAATATAAATTTTAAAAGCGTTTATTTACAACAGGACATAATTACGCGCCCCTCTATTGTCTCTGTACTTACTTACCTTTTCTTTACTATTCTCATTTCATTTCACAAGATCTCTTGGCAGGGGCGTAGCTTCTTCACTTGAATTAGTCAATGCTTGAAGTAGATCGAGATACTCTAATAGAACAGTCACATTTCTACAAGTGCCATATTTTTATATTGTAAAGTCTGTAAGTAGCTAGTAATTTAAACTATACAATCCAATGCTAAGCAGAAGTTGTAACTATGCTAAATATTGATTGCAGTGTTACAGCTATTTTGTGACTGCTCTAATAGAGTATCTTGATCATTTTAATGCAGTACAAGATGAAAGGCAAAGTGTTATTAAGGGTTTACTAGTTTAAATGGATGTTAGTTGACTGCAGTTGCATGCCACTAACAGGGCCGCCCAGAGAAATTAGGGGGCCCAGGGAAAAGAGTTAAAGAGGGGCCCAGGGGCAAGGAAGGGTCTAGATCCTGACTGCTCTATTAGAGTATATCGATCTTTCTTTAAACAGGTATTCAAGGGGCCCCTTTCGGGCTAGGGCAGGGGGCAAATACCCCAGTTACCCCCAATGTGGGTGGCCCTGGCCACTAAAATTACAGTTATTCTGTCACTGTAATCTAGGGTTTCTGTCAAAACCATGGAAACTCACCTACTATTATCAACAGTGCATTGCTTATTCTAACAAAAAGTATTGAAATCCCATCCAAAAACAGCTTATAGCTGTAAAAAGAAGTGCGCGTCCAAGTAAAGCAGAGTTAACTGCGACAAAAAGTAATGATATCATAATGCGGCCATGTGCAAGGTGTGCAAGTTGTAAAATTAATATTAGCTAATCAGATAATACAATGTTATTGTTAAAGTGTTAATGAGAACTATGTGATGCTGCTAGTTTTTAAGTGTGTGAGCATCTTCATAAATGCCACACAAATTTAATTCTCAATAAAGCAATATGTATTGATTCTCTGATAGCAATGAATAGTTTGAGTTTGGCCGCCTTTCCTGTATACGGCAATGCTACGAACAAAGGAAAGGTGGCCAAACTCAAACTATTTATTGCTATCAGAGAATCTATACACATTGCTTTATTGAGAATTAAATTTGTGTGGCATTTATGAAGATGCTCACACACTTAAAAACTAGCAGCATCACATAGTTCTCATTAACACTTTAACAATAACATTGTATTATCTGATTAGCTAATATTAATTTTACAACTTGCACACCTCGCACATGGCCGCATTATGATATCATTACTTTTTGTTGCAGTTAACTCTGCTTTACTTGGACGCGCACTTTTTTACAGCTATTAGCTGTTTTTGGATGGGATTATTATTACTGTGTAGAACCTCACAGAGAGTATAAACACACAGATGCAAGTTGTCTATCATCACTAGTGGCTCAGGTAGCTCATTCCACAGTTTGGTAGTGGAGGGTAGGAAAGAGTTGGCGAAAGTCTCAGTTCTGATTGGAGGGATGATGTAACAACAGGGGTGTCCTCGTGTAACTGTAGATAGTGGTATCAAGTTTACAGTGGTTTCAACAAATTCTTTTTCAATTTTGTAGAACAGAATCAGTTTCAGGTAATTTCGTCTACTTGCTAATGTGGGCCAAAATAGATGATTCATCATGTTTGTGGCACTGCTATACTGAAAATTGTCATTCATCACAAAGTGTGCCATACTACTCTGTATCTTCTCTATTTGATAAGTTTGGCATTGTAGAAAGGGACCCCACACTGGTGCAGCATATTCTAGAATTGGCCTGACTTGTGATTTATAGCAATTTGACTTTATGGCTTTTGGGCACTGGTATATATTTCTTTGTAGAAACGCCTTTGCAGAGTTATCTTTGGAACAGATATCATTGATGTGATCTTTCCAAGTAAGATGGCTGTCAATAGTGACTCCCAGATACTTGGCTGATGAAATTTGTTGCAGTTGTTGGTCATAAATACTGTAACTGTCTTTAAAGAGAGTTATCTTGTTTGTTATTGCTAAGTGTACTTTTATAGCTTCTCCTGTTTTGACCACTCCATCACAAAGCGTCAATTCTACACTGGGAAATTCAGTTTCATTAACATGCACTTCAGAAGGATCACCACCAGATATTTTTACTTGGATGAAGGATGGAATTGAACTACAAAACAATAGTATTACTACAAGTGTAACTCACACTGGATCTGCTGCAGTCTTCCAAAGTACCTACAGCATTAGTAACATCAGTAGTAGTGATATTGGAACTTATACATGTACTGTCACTAACCCTATTGGAAGTGATAGTTTGGACATTGTTGTTGATGCTATTGTTGGTAAGCAAGTGTCTGTGTTATTATACAGTCTAGATGCATACTCTCATGTACTCATGCACATTTGTGACCTAATTTTAGAAAACCGTCGATATACGTACAATGGTACTTTTGTAATAAAATGCATTCAAAAACAATGGGTAAAAAATGCAAGCTTCAGAAAAAAAATTATGCAAGTTTTTATCGCTTTGCTGGTTGGTGAATTGACACTCTTGTGGATAAATCCTGGGCATCATCGTGTTTCCCTATTCATAGGAAGTTAAAAATCCTTGTTTCATCTTCATATACAGGTGGGTTTCTGAGTTACAAACGTTTGTGTATGTTGCAGTGACAAAAGAATTTACGATGATTTTTCTTCAATGAATTCACCTTCCTTCCGGATCACAGAAGAATATCTTTAGCAAAACTCTACCTTGGTGGATGCACAAATGCATGGCAAATACAATGGGCAAAGATTCAACTCTGTACGCCATTGTTTCAGTAAGTTATGATGGTTTATGTAAGCGCCTGTAGATTATTTTCTCGATGTCTTCTGTACATATTGATTTATTTGCTCGTCCGAGTGTCTACTGTTGTATTTCCCACACTGCTTATCTTATGAAGCTGAAACGTAGCCAATCCATTCCTCTATCTCTGTAGACAACAAAGACCCAATAAAACGAATTTTGATAAATGTGCGTATATCGACGGTTTTCTAAAATTAGGTTACATTTTATGTTAATACTGGTTTCCTCATAATTGTAAACCACACATAATTATTAGGAGATCCTCCTAAGAGGCACACACTGTAAATTTTTGGCATTATGACATGTGTTGTGACACATCACTTTTGTGTTACAAAAAGTACTTGCTGTACAGTAGCTATATACTCTATGTTACATTGTAAAAAATGAAGTGTGTCTGACACACCAAAAATGTTGTAATACACACACCACTTTCATAAGTGTGTCTATTGCAACATTTTTGGTGTGTCAGACACAGTGTATGTGTATCTGACACACTTCATTTTGTACAGTGTACAGTAACATTATTGTGCCTTATTGAAAAATATCTTCTTCCTCATACTCAACAGGTGGTATAGTCTAGTCATATGCTAGCATCTGCATTTGCATAATGATTAAATGCAATGTACTATATTTATAATTTGTGCATGCTGAGCACACTTATGCGTGGGAGCAAACTTACTCCATTATAGAATTATAATACATTGCAAGTTATTCTGTAGGGAGTTCAGCTACCAAAAGTTAATCTTATAGACAATTCAGCTACAAGCAAGTTACCCTGTAGAGAGTTTAGCTACAAATATATCGCAGTAGAGATTAAGAGCATTGCAAGTCACATTGAAGAGAGTTCAGCTATAAACAAGTCACCCAGTAGAGGGTTGAGCTACAACAAGTCACTCTGTAGAGAATTCAGCTACAAACAAGTCACTTTGTAGAGAGTTCAACTACAAAGAAACTACCCAGTAGAGAACTTTATTAAATGTTCAGCTACAAGTAAGTCACTCTGTAGATAGTTCAGCTACAAACAAGTCACTCTGTAGTACATACAAGTCACTTCAGCACCAATCCTGCACCCTGTAGAGAGTTCAGCTACGAAAAGATCACCCTGTAGAGAGTTCAGCTGGAAACAAGTCACCCTGTAAAGAGAATCCTGTAGAGAATTCAGCTACACGCAAATCACCCTGTAGAGAGTTTAGCTAAATTTGAAGTCACTCAGCAGAGAGATCAGCTGCAAACAAGTTATCCTGTAGAAAATAATTGGCAAGTAATAAATACATGTATATATGTATATATATATATAATTTGTATAATTATTGTTAAAATAAAATACAGTTAAAGTATTAAAAATTTGCTTTTAATCTTGATTATGATTATGATTAAATTATATCCTTTTCTTCTTCCTGTGGAAAAGAAGATAGATTTAAAAAGCCCCTAAAGCTGGCCATAGTCCGGCTTTGGGGTATACAAATACAAAAAGAAATGATATCTAGTCCAAAACAGCCAAGCTGTAAAAGAAGAGTGTGGCCCCCAGAAAGGCTGTGGTGAAAAAGGATGTCAAATTCAAGATGGTAGCCAAGAAATTGCTGTGATGGTAGGTTAATGGTAAAAATTATAAAGACGACAATTCAGGTGAATTTGGTGCTGCTTGGTCTTGGCACAAATTCACCTGAATTGTTATTATTAAAATTTTTACCATTAACCTACCATCACAACCATTTCTTGGCCACACTCTTTTTTTTTGTAGCTTGGCTGTTTTGGATTAGATGTAACTTACAAGTTAGACAGGTATACTGTGTAACGTTTGTAGCAATATAGTCTTTTACATTCATACAGATACGACATACACAGTTACCATAGTCAGTAATCCAGCTGGTACAGCAGTTAGTGGATCTACTAACACATTTGACTATCCCATATTGAGTAGTGTCACTCTGACATGTATGGTGACATTAAGTGATGGGTCAACACCTACAGTGACAAACTACCAGTGGAACACTGGAGGATGTTACACTCATCCTGCTCATAATAGTGGTAATCCAACATGTTTTCCTACTGGTCAGACAACACAAAGTGTAACTGAGAATGATCTCACTGCAGAGGATGCTGGTACCATCACTTGTACTGTAACAATTGGTGGTGTCGTCTATACCAGTGAACCATTAACACTTCGTATATCAGGTAAAATACAGTGTAGTGACATATGTTTATGAGTGCATGACAGATACTATATGCCTCTACATACACCACTGAGCTATCCTATAAAAAGTGCGACAACCTGTCTACTATACTCAAACTTTTGTCTATTATGCTTATAGTACTAAAATCAAGTCTTTTATGCTCAAATGTACGTATGTTTTCAAACTTATGATCAGCAGCTAACCGTTCTAATAATGAGTGAAGTGTTTTAGAATAAGCGACTCGTTATAGTATGTTCATGTTGAGCTGAATCCTGAAAAACAGCTAATAATTAAAAGTGGATTTTTTCTCAACAGAGTTAACATTTCAGCCTACCAGATGATTATTGGTAACAGCAAAGGTGTCAACAACAGACACATATGGTTGGGCTCCATTACAAGTTCGGGAAAGGGCTGTAATGGATACTGTGCTTATATGGCTTCCCCATAGGTTATTAATATATTGTGAAAATTTTGATTGGCCGTAAATATTATGTCAAACATTTGAACAAAAAGATTTTGAAATATTTTTAAACAGTACTACAAATGAGCCAAATTTCAAGATCGTGTGTAATTGCATCCATGGGTTATTAAATTTTTTTGAGGATTCAACTCAACGCGAACTTGGCTGGAGCCCACGGTCCACCTGGTTCTGCATTGGCTAGACCATTTTTCTGCTACTTGAACATTGAAATACTCTAATAGAACAGTTATAGCAATACTCTTATAGAGCATTCAGTATAGAATATCCCCCACTGTTCATACTAGTTGTCTTCAAATCGGATTTCAGCAGTTATAGTGATTCATCTGCATGGCATTGTATTGAGCTAATTGATCAAGTATATGTCTTGCATTAGCAGTTACAATCAAAAATAACTTTGAAATGCTATTTCAAAGTGTACATTTCAAAAAATTCCATGGGGCAGCATTCCCTCAGACCCCCTGTTTTGGCATTCTTAGTACATGCAGTTGAGTATCACACAATAAAGATAATTGCTGACTTAAATATTACATCATCATACCTTAAAATAGTGTGCACAACTATGAGTCCAACCACTCAAAATCTCTGGGATCCGGCCCAAATGTATTCTTGTATTGCTGAAAGAGCATTATCAGTGACTGTCTGTGTAGAAGGGAACCATTATGAATATTTACTAGTTTTTCAGCAACTGTCTCATCAAAGATATGGCACAATTGCTTTTTGTTTACAGGTAGTATTGTATAGTGAGTGAAGTTTAATTCTTGGCCTGTGCATGCACATGTATAAGACTACCTGTAGTTTTTTTGTATTGTATACAGGAATTGCCATTATTGGGGGCCCAGAAAGTAGTGGAAGTAGTGATGTGTCTGCTTCCAACATGATTGAAGATTATTCAAGAATCATTCCGATGGGTACTGGATTGCTATTTCGGTGTATTAGTGGATTGGGGCCTACTAGTAATGATAACATCGATCTTGGTGGATTACTTTTTGGTAGTACAATGATTCAAGATGGACAATGTAATGGTCCTGTGATACAGCCTCGTGGAGCAACTATTAGTAATTTCATTGGAGTCATCAATGTGTTTTTATGTAGATCACTTAGCGCAAACACAAATAGTGAAGGTGTTTACACATGTACGATGAGGAACAGTAGCATGATGGAAGAGAGTGTTAGAGTTGGAGTCTATTTGTCAAGTAGAAGTGAGTTAATAGATCATCACAACAGAACACTGCATAGTTATATACTGTAACCCACTCTCATTTCATTTGTCTAGTAATTATTACTTCTATAGCTAAAACAATTTGGCTGTGCAAAAGGGCATGTACATGAAAGTTTCACTATGTTCACATTAACCACTAACATAGTAAAGTTCCCCTTTGTTTGTTATATGTGACTAAATATATATTTGATATATGCACACGCACACACACAGACACTAGTGAAGTTAATTTTTCACCATGAATAAATAGTCATACCAATACTTAATGCATAAATTATTATTATATGAATCCAGACATACAGTAGTGTGTTGCAATGGTGCGTCTACTCCCGGGAATACCGTATACAGCAAAACTTTTGAGGGGGAAAACTCTTGTGGATGCACAGAAGCATTGCAATTTGCGGGAAAATATTCACAGTTACATAGAAATCTTGCAATTCATGGGGAAAACATTCGTGGATAGTGGCTAAGCTCCTGGTGAAACGTGATAAGCACTTAAGGACCCCTACAGATCTGGCTAAGTCAGTTTCTTGAGCTTGACATACTTAAACAGCACCATGTGTTGAGCATTAAAAAATGGAGCGTTCCCAAACAAACACAATCCAATTAAAGAACGTCAAATGTGTGAGCTTGCAAAACTGCTGCTCTGGCTATGAAGACCTACAAAAATTAATGCAAAAAGGTATAGTAGTTATTAGGTTTTTGCACACAAAATGTTCGAGGGGAAAGCATTCACAGTTGGCAGCATAATCGCAAAAACCTCGAATGTTTTCCCCCTCAAAAGTTTTGCCGTATATGGTACTCAGGAATTTTCCCAGACATCAGATCACCTTTCTCTGGCATCAGAAAATCTACTGGTATGGCAGTCACGCAAATACACTGTTTCAATTTGTTAATTACGATCAGATTCTATTCACTAGGGCAGCATTGACTTTAGCAAATGCTTGCAGCGAATTCTTTTATGGGTAGTAGGCACTGTGCATTTAATTAAGTCTTACTTCTAACAATAGCCCTATAGATTAAGACTTACTAAATATCTGAAACACGGAGATGTGCCCCCAAAACAAATGGTGCCAATTTGTTGTTGCATTGAGGCGATAGTAGTTTATAGTTTGCCAAGACTGCAAGAAGTGAAAAATACTTAGATGACTAGCTGTTTGGCTACTTGATTTCAGTAGCAGGGTAGAGGTGTAATACTGAATAATCAGTGTCGGAATGTATTGTGATACGACTATGACAAAGGAGTGTTTAGGGAACAATGTGAGAGAACTACTGTAGTATGATACTTTGTCTATAGGATCACTCAGCAGGGTGTGGTAGAGTTGGAGGCTGGTTACAGGAATGATGTCCCTACTGACTAGATGAACCGATGTTATGATGGTTTTGTGATATGCACAAGTTGGTTCAGTAGTGTTGTTCATTATGAGTTGAAGCATCCTTTTGTGTGGCACGCCATGCTGCAGTCCCACATTCAATACATGCATTGTAGCTAGAGAACGATTGTAGCCTGTCAAGCTATTTTATATGCATACAGATAGAGTTACCAACTGTTACTAGCCAATTGTCATGCCATACACTTAAAAGCAACAGTTTGATGAATGTAGGTATGAACCCACACAGGTTGTTTACTTGACTAGCTGTACAGGTAATGGGCTTGCCCGGGCACCATGTTTGGGCTAGATATGCCCCTGGTGTGTCGTGTGGCCAAGAAAGCTGGCACGCCACACTGAGTATATTTACAGGAAGAAACAAAACATGATTTTCATGCATACAGAGCTCCATGCTCCCTTCTTGAATTGGAACAATTTTTATACTGCAAACACTCTCCACTCTCAGCATCCCACATAACAAATTTGACATAAAAATTCTTTATAGACCAATAGTATGCCTAACTTGAAAGGAGTTTACTTTGTTATAAAACACTATTACAAAATTAATCCAAACACTACATACTTTATATAGCCATAAACAAGCGATCACAAAATCAAGACACATGGTAGTGTGTTGTGTGGCCAAGAACGCCGGCGCACCACACTGTGAGTATATTAACAGGAGGTAACAAAACACGATTTTCATGCATACGCAGCTGCGTTTTCCCTTCTCGAATTAGAATCATTTTTATACCGCAAATGCCCTCCACTTTCAGCACTCCACATACCAAATGTGAGCAAGATTGTTTAATGCAATCATGAAATATAAGCCTTCAAAAATCAGCTTAATTTCTTTGTTAAGGGAGATCAGGGCTTAGATTCTTTTTTTCGCACACTTTACAAAACCCGTTATAAAATTCAAATGCGTAGTTTGATTATTGTAAACTTTAGTACACTTTAATTAAGAATGCATTGTGGCACAATTACGTACCAAGCTTGGTGCAAATATCATTAATAGTCATAGAATTATGGATGATTATTTGCATTAAAAAAGGCCGACTTGTTGTCATGCCTACAGGGTAAATTGCATATGGGAATAGCTTTAAAAATTGGTATGCATATAGGGTAACCATCATCGCTCAAACCTTTTTGTGATTTAAAAGAAATCACACTGACAGCTATAGAGTTACAAGGCAAAAGCTAAACAACTGTAAATTTCTGGGTCGAAATTTTCTAATAGAACAGTCACCGCAGGGTAAAAAAGGTACATGAAAATTTCAAATAAAAACTGACCAGTGTTCAAACCTGGGACCTCCATACTGAAAACTTAAGCACTGAGCCGCTGCTATCATGGCTGATCTCCTCACTCAATTTCTACTTTATAAAATGAAAATTATAATTGAAAGCTACTCAGTAGTAAAACTTCATAATTTCATAGATCTACCAATGGAAGATCTAGATTGTTCTAGAACATTCTATGTGTGTTCTACTAGAAATTGTCAAAATAAATGTGCACTCTATTAGAGCATTACAAACGTAATCAAATAAATACAATACTATTACAGCTTCTCTAGTCGAAGCCAATATTATGGTACAGATCGGTGGGGTAGTACACTACTATTAAAACCTTCTCACGCCAATCGTCATCATCATAATCATCATAATGAGTGCTATGCTAATCAAACTTGTCACAACAGGTTGTAAATTGTAGTCTAGCACAAAAGGTGCAAGATTTCTGTGCTTTGTAAATTGAGCAACTGCAGCTTATCAGATTTTGCATGAATAATTGAAATACTCTAATAGAACAGTCAGTGCAAAATCTTAGACAAATAGTATACCTAATTTGAAAGGAATTTACTCTTTAAAAACATTATTGCAATAAATGCAGGCACTACACATATATTACGTTTTATAAAATCGTGAACAAGCAAGCACAAAATTATGTTAGTATAAATAGGCTTTGGTATACAAATTGGTAAGTTGTTTTTCTGTATTACTTATGGTTATATCATCTTCATTGCATCTGTAGAAGATAAGAAGAACAATGATTTGTGTAAAAACAAACATCAAAGCCAGTTTATGGCTGGCTTTGGGTATATATTTAAAATACAAAAAGAAGTGAAATCCATGCAAAAACAGCTAAGCTGTATAAAAAAGGTGCAGCCTTCAACAATCCTGCATGAAAAAAGTTGTGAAATGAAAGGCTGTGGCCATGAAATTGCTGCAATGATGTTGATGATAATAAATTTTAATAATGGCTTTCTTGCATTAATAAAATTTATTATCATCAACATCATTGCAGCCATTTCATGACCGCCACCTTTGACTTTGTAACTCTTTTCGTCCAGGCTTTTTGAAGGCTGCATCTTTTTAATACAGTTTGGCTGTTTTTGTGTGTATTATATGATTGTAAATTAGAATTGGTATCACATAGTTCTGTGGTCATGATATGGCGGCCATGATATGGCTGCAATGATGTGGATGATAATAATTTATGACTATTATTAATGTTATTGAATTATTAAACGCTTAAACATAAATTAGTGATCCTTGTACAGATGTAGCTGAGGTTCTTGTGCACATGTTAATGGTCTCACATTTTATAGCTCCACCTGTTTTGACTACAACATCACAAACAATCCATGCTGCACAGGGTGATTCAGTTTCATTAACATGCACTTCAGAAGGATCACCACCAGATACTTTTACTTGGATGAAGGATGGAGTTCAACTACAAAACAACATCAATACTACAAGTGTGACTTACACTGGATCTGTTGCAGTCTTCCAAAGTACCTACAGCATTAGTAACATCAGTAGTAGTGATATTGGGAATTATACATGTACTGTCTCTAACCCTATTGGAAGTGATAGTTTGGAAATTGTTCTTGATAATCTTTTCACTACCAGTAAGCAAGTGTCAATGTGTTTATGTATAATTCTGGTGTATGTACAGAAGGATACAATTATACATTCTATTGATGTCAATATGGCATATAGCAGAAATATCACATTGACAAATTTCTCAAAAGTTATGCATATAACATTTAAATTTCTAAGAATTTCATAAAACATGTAAGCTGTGCATAATAACCAGGGAGTAACTCTTCTTTTGAACTATTATTATTGTGACACACAAGTAAAATACCAAACGACTCTCTATTAAAGCATTTATCTTATTCTGTAAATGCTTTTGCATCTTTACAAACAATATTCATGAAGTCCTAAATGCTGATGTTGGTTTGTAGGTCCTAAGAAATGCTTGTACAAAATTTGGTGTGGATGTGCCCATGCTGGGACACTCTTTTAAGAAATATTCAAATGCATGTCTAAGTTTTAGTAACCTAATGGTCCTGTGTTTAGCACTTAAGGATGCTACTACTGTACAAGGCTTGATGGTTTAAAATCCTGTATTTGAAGTCTATATTGTTTACACCATAGCTCGTTGTTCGGCTTTGACAGTAGTAAGCAAGAAATTGGCAGAAACAAACCCATTACATCTACCTCTTACTCCACATTGTTCTTACTATCCATTTAAATGCTACTAATATTATTGGTGCATAATTGAAGTGCCAAGAAAACTGTATTCTGAGTCATTTTAGCTAACTACGTAGTTCAAATATCTAGTCAGTAAAACATGAATAAAAATCTGCCCTCCCACGCTGCCTACAGGAGGATAAGAAACTAAAAATTAACCTAAAGTGTAGAAACTGAAGATTAATGACCTTCACTATACAGGTACATATGCTGTTACTGTAGCATATTGCATATTTTTATATAGAAGACACACGGTAATGTGTCATGCGGCCAAGAAAGCTGGCGTACCACACCGTGAGTGTATTAGCAGGAAGAAAGAAAACAGCTTTTTTCACACGTGCATAGCTCCATGGCCCCTTCTCCAAAGCACACCATTTTTGCATTACAGCTGTCTTCCAGGTAGGGTACGCCACACAGCAACTTTGATTAAATTTGCAACAGCCATTTGCGAGATATGGGTGTTCAAAAGTTTGGTTTAATTTCTTCGTTTTTTTCTTCTTATGCCATATGGGGGGGGGGGGGGGGGGGGGGGGGCTACAGGGGGTTCAATTGTTCTTTTTGCACACTTTGCAAAATAATACTATAAAATTCAAATGTGTAACTCAATTGCCTTAATCTTTGGCTCAAATGAAGTGCGTGTAACGGTGGATTCACGTACCAAGTTTGCTGTAAATCTGAGGAATATCCAAAGAGTCATGAGCTTTTATTCACATAAAAAGAGATTAAACTTCTGTCACGGCAACAAGGTAAACCGAGTACAGGAATAACTTGAAAATTGGACTGTAGATAGGCTGATCATCGGTAGCAGTGCTTTTTGATAGTTTGAATAGCAATAGAAATACAGCAACAAAGTTATAAAGCAAAAACCAAACAAATATAAAATTGTGGGATCGGGATACTCTAATAGAGCAGTCACCACGGGGGAAAAAGGTGCACAAAAAATGTCGAAAAAAAAATGTTACCAGAGCTCAAACCAGGCACCTCCATACCTAACACCTGCATACTTAACCACTGAACCACTGCTACCTTGACTGATCACCTCACTTAATTTCTGCTTTATAAATGAAATTTCTGGTTGAAATCTGCTCAGTTATTTGTAATTTCCAATACCAATAGATCAGTCAATAGAAGTACTAGATTGTTGTAGAACATTCTTTGTATGTTCTATTAGAAGTCCACAAAAATGTGCACTCTATTAGAGTATTACAATAATATTATCAAATATTGAATTAAATCATACAATGAAATACTTTATAAGTCTGTCTTCAATAATCATTATTGTGTCTGCATAGAAAAGAAGAAATGTGAGTAAAAACAAACTTCAAAGTGAGCCATAGGCTGGTTTTGGGGCCTTATAAAGTACAAAAAGAAGTGAAATCCATGCAAAAACAGCCAAGCTGTGAAAAGATGGTGTGGCTTTAAAAAGCCTGGGTGAAAAAAAGTTGTGAAATCAATGGTGGCGGCCAAGAAATGGCTGCAATGATGTTAATGCTAATATATTTTAACAATACACACAGCCATTACACAGGCATTGCTAAACTTTATTAGCATTAACATCATTGCAGCCATTTCATGGCCGCTACCTTTGATTTCACAACTTTTTCAGCCAGGCATTTTAAGGTTACACCATTTTTTCACAGCTTGTCTTTTTTTGTGTGGATATATTTATATATAATATTATATCTATACAGATGCTACAGTCATGATAGTCAGTAATCCAGCTGGTACACCAGTTAGTGGATCTACTAACACATTTGACTATCCCATATTGAGTAGTGTCACTCTGACATGTATGGTGATAACAAGTGATGGATCAACATTTACAGTGACCAACTACCAGTGGAACACTACAGGATGTTACACTAACACAGCTCATAATAGTGGTAATCCAACATGTTTTCCTACTGGTCAGACAACACAAAGTGTGACTGGTAATGATCTAAATGCAGAGGATGCTGGTACCATCACTTGCACTGCAACTATTGGTGGTATTGACTATACCAGTGAACCATTAACACTTCGTATATCAGGTAAAATACAACATATCATTGTGCATGCATGGCAGATACCAGGTTAAGTGTCATGGCATTTATTACACACCTTAGTTCATAACGTCAATGCAGAGACTATTCAAATTTGACAACCATTTGATGCTGGTGACCGGATAGTTATAAAACCCAGAATTGAAACGGGAAACGAAACAAAACGAAATCAACCCTGCAGTAACAATCGCTATTATTATGCACGGTAAGCTAGCTATAGCATATGCACAGACTTTAATTTGATATCTGTTTTACTGATACATCAAACAAGACTCCAGGTGGCAGTTTTCTCTGCATGGCCGGCGCTTATCAATCAAAAGATTATAAATGCCTGAGGGTCTAGGGACTCTACAATAGAAAGTTCGCAGGGGAAGCTTTTAGGGGGGTTCTTGACCACTTTCATAAGAGGTTTCACTGTGGATAGCCATAGTTATCTGCTTATAGCGTCAACCCACATACTGCAGCCAACCATAGCTATACTAGTCTGTAATGATCAAGGTGAACTAGCTGTTGCTCTTATGAAAATAGTGAAGGGCCAATCATCAGTCACCGAAACACAGAACTTTCCAGACCCTCAGGTGTTTATAATTTTTATTGATAAATCTAATGCACCTAACAATGTCATGCCCCATCCCCCAACCCCGGGTAGGGTGATTTGACAAAGTCTAGTATCAAATCCCCCACCTCAAGAGAGAGGGTTTGATGATCTATTAAAATAATTTTTGGTTCAGTAAACTGCCGCTGTCAAAACCCCCAGGGGTGGGGCAAGTGTAGATGTCAAATCCCCAGTAGATGTATGAGGACCTCCAGGGGTGGGGCTTTACATTCATGATAAGTGCCATGCAGAGAAAACTGCCACCTGGAGTCCGAGCTGGAGTCTTTCTTGATGTATCAGTAAAACAGGTGTAGCCTGACTGTGCATAATAATATTATAGTGATTGTCACTGTAGGTTGATTTCGTTTTGTTTCGTTTCCCGTTTCGATTCCGGATTTTATAACTATCCTTGGTACCAATGTTTCAAAATCCTTATTTTGAATCGATCATCTAGTGTGGCTACTATTGAAGATGTGGCATTTATATAACTAAATACGGTATACCCCTACAATACTCCCATCCCGTTCACCGGTGAACTGCAGTATATGTGAACAATTTGCAAAAATGTATACATTTTCATAATACATTGTTCATAGCATTGCTAATGGCTAAAGTTTCCCCCACTCAATTTGATCATGAATGGGACTAATCACAGGCATCTATTGTATTGGTAGAGTACACTTAAAATTTGAGCACTATTGCAGGTGGTAGTTAAATAAGGGTGTGGTGGGTGGGGGAAGTGGGTGGGTGGGCAACTTATAGGAGAAATAAGTGGAGTGAGAAGACGGGTAAAGTTACCAGGCTCTATTTGACACTAGTGAATACTTTATGTCTACTGAGAACACTTATGACATTCCTGCTGCTGTCTGGCTGAGCTGTTCCAGTAAATCCAGAGTCATATCAGATCATCACCTGTAGATAAAAACACAGGAACAGAAAGCAGACCATTAGTGTAATAGCATAGCAAACTGTTCATGAAATACTGTATAATATTTGCGCAAAAGGTACCTTTTAGCACATTTGGTCACATATGAAAGTGAGATAATTTTTGTGTATAGTTGAGCAATCAAGTGCTGTTTTGTTGAATATTTGCTGTAAGAACATTATCAGTGACTGGTTATATATATATATATATATATATATATATATATATATATATGAAGGATAACCATTTGTATGATATTGTAGTTTCTTCAACCACTGTATTATACTGTACTTATGAAAGCTATGTATATAGCATTATATAAACCTTAAGTAGTTTTGTATTAGTATTTTTGTAAGTTTCTTATCCTATGCACATGTAAAAGACTGCCTGACCGTTACATTTGTATACAGGAATTGCCATTATCGGGGGCCCAGAAAGTACTGGAAGTAGTGATGTGTCTACTTCCAACATGATTGAGGATTACTCAACTATCAGACCAATGGGAACTGGATTGCTATTTCGTTGTGTTAGTGGATTGGGACCTACTGGTAATGATAACATCGAACTTGGTGGATTACTTTTTGGTAGTACAATGATTGAAGATGGAGGATGTAATGGTCCTGTGATACAGCCTCAGGGAGCAACTATTACTAATTTTATTGGAGTCATTAATGTGTTTTTATGCAGTTCACTTAACACTAATAATGAAGGTGTTTACACATGTATGATGAAGAACAGTAGCATGATGGAAGAGAGTGTCAGAGTTGGAGTCTATTTGTCAAGTAGAAGTGAGTTGTAGATATGTTTTAGTAGTTGAATGTCTACAAAGATATGCTTCATATTTCTATATGCAATTAAGACACACTACCGTGTGTCTTGTGACAAAGAAAGTCGGTGCGCCATACCGTGAGTATATTTACAGGAAGAAACAAAACACAATTTTCATGCACACATAGCTATGCACTCCCTTCTCAAATTGGAATCTTTTTATGCTGTAAAACCGTCCACTTTCAGCATCCCACATACCAAATTTGAGTAAGATTTCCTAATGTAATTGTGAAATACGAGCTTTAAAGATTGGCTTCGGGTTTATTAGGGGGCTCAGGGACTTCAATTATTATTTTGGCACACTTTACAAAAGCAGTTATAATATGCAAATGCATAGCTCGATTTTTTAAAGCTTTGTATCGGTTTTTGTTAGATACAGTCAGTCAGTAGAATTGTTTCTAGGGTAGGATTTGTATGAATCTATGTGCAAATGATATCCCATATTTTAATACAGTGAAAGCTGTCTAATCAGGTCACTGCATAAAGAGGTATGTCTAAACTGGCCATTGTACAAAGTGACCTGTTTAATGCAGCCACCTCATTAATGAGTACAGAAAATCTTATGATGACCGAAATAGACAGGTTTCACTGTACAGAAATTGGTATTTGAATAAGCTGATGGACAATTGTAGAGATAATAATGATCTCACTTTTATAGCTTCTCCTGTTTTGACCACTCCATCACAAAGCGTCAATTCTATACTGGGAAATTCAGTTTCATTATTATTATTATTATTACTAGGACCGCGTCACATACAACCAAGTACATACACCAACGTTGCAACCTACCCATTGGGCAAGTATAAACAGTGCCATAGGAAACACTCAGAGCAGTGTGTGTGTACCTGTGGAAATGATACATATGCATACGTACACAGGGAAGGGAGTTTTAACTGGCATCAGAAAACCACAATACTAAAACACAACCTACACAAAAAACCAAGTTAAGTTCGCTACATTGAAAGTAACTATATATTGTAGGTGTGACGTGTCTCTGAAGATGACTCAGCAGTGAAGTGAGGCTATGCAGAATAAGGGATATGGTGAAGGCACAATTAGCAATTGATCCCAATCAAGCCAATATGGCACAACAGACTCTGTTGTAACTAGAGGCCACTGGTGATGTACCTGTATATCAGCGGTGTGGCATTGGCACAGTGATCACAGTCTATAATATTATGCATACAGCCATGCACAACATACAGGAGATAGTTACACATTGTTGTATATGCAGCACTGCATCGGCTTCTTGTTTAGCTATTACAGACTCACAGTAGATTAGTAGTTAAGCTGAGTGGAAAATAATCCCAGCCGCCAGCAAGCCAGATGAAGGTGCCGATATAATGAAAATAATTTCAGCTGCTAGCAAGCCAGATGAAGGATGAAGATGTAGACCTATAATACAACTACCGGTACAAATATTACATTACTCATTACCTTGCTGTTCCAGCTGGTTGTTTATGAGCGCATCAGCTGGTATCCCAACTGGTCATCAGCTGCAGTGGTCGTTCACTGCATGACGCCTGGAGTGCATATCCTGCACACAAAATACACAGTTACAAATATTTAAACATACTTGTAATGTTGTTACTTACCAGTAAAGTGGCGCCTGGCCTCTCCGCGGACATTTACTAATCTTCTCGTTTGAGCAATCTGTAATTAAACAAGGGCGTGGTTCCGGGCGTTATATAGAATTACACGTACGGTAAGGTCATCAGCACGAACAGGCGTACTTATTATACGGTTGTGCCTTCATTCACAGGCGAATCTATCCCTGCTTAGTTCATGTCTCTAGGCCTCGTAGTTTTCTCAAACATTATTTATTATTTATTTATTTATTATTTATTTATTTATTCATTCATTATTAATGACATAATTTTAACCGCATTTCGTATTATTCTTACTACTTGGTTGTATAATTATTATTATTACTAGGACCGCGTCACATACAACCAAGTACATACACCAACGTTGCAACCTACCCATTGGGCAAGTATAAACAGTGCCATAGGCAGCACTCAGAGCAGTGTGTGTGTACCGGTGGAAATGATACATATGCATACATGCACAGGCAAGGGAGTTTAACTGGCATCAGAAAACCACAATACTAAAACACAACCTATACCAAGTTAAGTTTATATTGAAAGTAACTATATATTGTAGGTGTGACGTGTCTCTGAAGATGACTCAGCAGTGAAGTGAGGCTATGCAGAACAAGGGATATGGTGAAGGCACAATTAGCAATTGATCCCAATCAAGCCAATATGGCACAACAGACTCTGTTGTAACTAGAGGCCACTGGTGATGTGCCAGTATATCAGTGGTGTGGCATTGGCACAGTGATCACAGTCTATAATATTATGCATACAGCTATGCACAACATACAGGAGATAGTTACACATTGTTGTATATGCAACACTGTATTGACTTCTTGTTTAGCTATTACAGACTCACAGTAGAGTAGTAGTTAAGCCGAGTGGAAAGTATTTCCAGCCGCTAGCAAGCTAGATGAAGGATGAAGATGTATAATACAACTACCGGTACAAGTATTACATTACTCATTACCTTGTTGTTCCAGCTGGTTGTTTACGAGCGCATCAGCTGGTATCTCAACTGGTCATCAGATGGTTGTTCACTGCATGACTCCTGGAGCGCATATCCTGCATACAAAATACACAGTTACAAACATTTAAACATACTTGTAATGTTGTTGTTTACGTGTAAGGTGGCCTCTGGCTCTGTTGTAGTCACTCCACGGACATTTACTAATCTTCTCCTTCTGTAATAAGGGTGTGGTGCTGGGCATTATATAGAATTACACGTACGGTAAAGTAATCAGCACGAACAGGCGTACTTATTATACGGTTGTGCCTTCATTCACAGACGAATCTATCCCCGCTTAGTTCATGTCTCTAGGCCTCGTAGTTTTCTCAAACATTATTTATTATGTATTTATTTATTTATTTATTTATTCATTCATTATTAATGACGTAGTTTTAACCGCATTTTGTATTACTCTTAGTACTTGGTTGTATAATTACTAGGACTGCGTCACATACAACCAAGTACATACACCAACATGACAACCCCCTGGTGAGGCTATTAGGCGGTGAAGGCATGATCCCCAAATCAACTCAATATGTCACAGTAGTGACAGATACAACACAATAGTGGCATCGTAACTAAAGGCCACCAGTAGCTAAGTGCCAGTACATCATTGGTGTGGTAATGGCACAGTGATGTGTACACAGTATATGTACTTATGTATACAGGAGAGAACTATGCATTATTGCAGTATTGTATGCAGCAATACATTATAGGCAACATCAACAGATAAAAATTATTAGCCAATATACAGTAAAGTATCAACATCAACTAGAGCTAAATAAGGTTCATCAGTGGTGTAGCAATAGCACAGTGATGGGTGACACACTATAATTATGCATACACAACTTGCAGGAGATAGCTACACAATACTGTAGGAGTATGCAAGCCAGATGAACCAGATAAAGGAAGACAGCCAAGCCAGCCAGAGCCTAGTAGCTAACTTGCCAGGTGAAGGCAAAAAAGATTAAGCACGTATTAAATTGCCTGACACTAACACAAAGGAAGTTTGCCATGCCAGCTGCACAAGACAAGATTGTTTACTTGTATTTCATATTGTAAAGAGCGTGGCATTTGTTTTAATGTTTTCTTGTATTGTTAATTAATTAAATATTTTATGTGACTGGCAGCTGGCATGGAGACTTGAGACGTTACAAACATAAAAACTTTCTTGTAATCTTCTTGTTTACGTGTAAAGTGGCCTCTCACTCTCCTGAAGTCACTTCACGGACATTCACTAATCTTCTCCTTCGTGCAATCTGTAATAATTAAGCAAGGGTGTGGTACTGGTATTTAGAATTACACATATGGTCAAGTCATCAATACAAACGGGCGCAATGATTATACGTTTGTTCTTTCGTTCACAGGCGAATCGATCCCCGGTTAATTTATGTCTCTAGGCCTCGTAGTTTTCTCAAACATTAATTATTAATTATTTATTTACTTATGACATAATTTTAACCGCATTTCGTATTATTCTTAGTACTTGGTTGTATAATTAGACGTCATTTCTTATTATTCTTATTACTTGGTTATGTAATTATCAAGACTCACGGTAGTTGAGTCGTGCGGCCAGTAAAGCAGAAACATGCGGCCAGTAAAGCAGAAACATGTGCCGCAGACAATGACGCGACCACTACGTAAGGATTTTACAGGAACAAACGTTGTCAAATTCAGCCTTCCTGTAACTCACCCGCCACGTACGCTATCCCTCTGAAACTCTAGAGTTGAACTCATCGTGTCACTAGTAACTACCACACAAGCAGTGAAGCCAATCCATGCCGATTGTTTCGTGATCGAGATTGCCGACATCAAAGGGGAAGTTTCATTTTTATTTATTTATTTTTTATCACATGCGATTAGACGCAACTGCAGGTGTATGCCTTGCATTCCTTTGTGCATTCCAAACATTGATTGCCCTGCTATCGCTTCAGTATTCACTCAATCACCTCAAAATTCACATCATCGATTTCACCATACATGATTATCCTACAGTCGTAATTTCAGCACCAAACGAAGTTTCAGTCATCCTCAGTCGACCTAGAGGCCAAATACAAAACCCAGATTGTTGTTTTCCGCAATACTCGCTTGGCATGTAGGGCAATGTTTCTTTAAACTGTTCTAAAAGTTTCGTTCAGATTGAAGCATATGTTTTCGAGAATGACTAGTTTGAAATTTGAATTTAGTCGCCCCCACGTAATTTGCTCTCTGTAAGAATTTTACTCGGAATTTAAAGAATGACGCAGAGCACAACTGCGGTCACTGGGTATTGATTAACTGGCGTTCTATGTAGTTAATCAGTGCATAAAGCCACAAAGAAGTGTGCTGCCATAGATTATAGTCCACAGATATAATCTATGGTGCTGCATACCATCATTCACTTTTAAATTTGAATTTAGTCGCCCCCACCATGACGTAATTTGTCTTCTAAGGGCGTGGCTTAAATAATGACACAGAATACAACTGCGGTTACCAGATTTTGACACAAGCTGTGTGTAATTAGCACATGTAGCTAGCCAATTGTCACCATGCATTATTGCCTTTTATAGCACCCCCACACAAAAATTACACATGTAATTACAACATACAGAGGACACATGAATGCCAAACACTTTTCACAACAGTAATGTAAGAATTTTACAATAATGACTGTAATATAACAGCTATGAAATGTTTTCCGGTGGCCCGCCATGGTAGCAAGTCTCACATGACGGCATGTATATTCATCCAAGCACAATGGGAGTAACACGTAAGTATGATGACAAGTTGGTATGACTCCATTTGTAGAATCCAGATGAGTGGGTGTGGCTCCAGTATGTCTAAACAGTTAACAAACATTCCTGTTATAAATACGTGCTAGAGTTGCAATATAATAGTATAGTATTTAAATGCAATAATACATAGTCTCCATTGCATCACTATCAAACGACACTAAGTGGAGAATATTGTTGCATCTCTAGTATGTACAGTCTATCAGTACAACCTATCTTAATGGCCACTAGTATAGAAAGACAACCACTCTTGAAAAGCCGATTCCAATTAAGAATTTATACACTGTTACCTGTTTATTGAGTGAAGGTGGCAATAAACAAGTTCCACCGTAATTTATACACATGATCTGATCTGTATATTCTGTCAGTGGATGAGATCCACTTGGCCAGGACAAAACGTGACCCAAATGTCCTGGATGATCCATACTCAACCAACTTATGACCCAGTAACACAATGGAACTGAGTATAGAGAATACAATTATATTTATTTCTAAGATGTGTGGATGTGTGGACACATTACAACACATTACATGTACATACAAGACGTACTATTTTTGCATTTCAAGTCACCACATTATATACGGACCAGTCAACAATGCTTCATATTGCCCTGAAGAAAAGTTACGAAAAATAAAATTCACATAAGTACAATGAAACCTCATTAATATGGCCAGCTGTGGAACCAAAAAATTTGGCCTGAATAACAAGGTGGCCTTATGAATGAGGTCATAAAGTACTGCATAGCTATATTTGGGATCTACTAGAGGTGGCCAATATAATGAGGTGGTCTTATTAAAGAGGTGGCCGCTAAGTGAGGTTTCACTGTACATACAGTTCACAATGGTGAACAATATTAATGGTTAACAATATACACTGAAACCTGCAGGTCACTTCTTGTGGAAGATTGCTCTCTACACAAAATGACACATTCAGAGGTTGTATTTAGATGGATGATACAGTAACGCATTGTGACTTCAATACTCGTGATGTATCACTGCTAGGCAGCAACCATATACACGGCACTGCCATTGCACAACATCGCACTTGCTCGCACACACAATTTTGCTCAAGATTTTACAAATTGATAAATAAGGGGTGTGGAAACTAGCTGCTTGCTCGAAAGACTGTGTGGCAGCTGTTTCCCTTCTGTACAAGTGGCCACCAAGACAGGTCCACTGTGGATGAAAGCCAGGCATTAGATATTTGGTATTTCATGTGTTGAAGGCATTCCAGGGCTTCCGGTAGTCTCAAATCTCACCACAGTTTAACTCAGGCAGTGTTGTGGTCACCACTAAACCACTGGAATGCTGTGTTATGTGAAAAATATATCCTATGGATAATGACTTCATCACTTTCTTCATCAGGAGCTTATAAGGACCAATAGTGAAACTTTTTACACTTTGGGCTGACAGCCAACTGCCTAAGTCTGAAGCAGTGCCTTTGGTGCTCTAACAGATTGGCTGCCCTCTTGCTGCCAACACTCACTGTCTCATATGCTGTCACACACTAAATCCATCTCTATAGCCAGTTAGAACAGCATGCTTCTTACCTTTTTTAAGGCGCAAAATGCAGCCACCTCTTTAAAAAGCTAGGTCAGAAAATTTTGTCCCTACGGCCTGAATAATGACCAGCTTTCACTGTACTATTAGTGATTAGTGATCATGGAGGATTATTTATTAAGATACTAAAATATACAAACGCTACAACCTCTAAATATAGCAGTAAATTTTTTACCCTGGTCCAATGTCTAATAATCGTGAGAGACCCTACTGTGACAAATACATGTTTATCATGATATGTGCTAATCGCCTTTTTACAATTAAGTTTTACAACACAAATACATGTATAATTAAACTCACCAATTGTGACTAAATCCCTTCAACATGAAAAGACAAGTAATGAGACAACCTTGGAGACAACAGCCTCACAAGCCTATTCTGGTGCGCTTATTTAGTAGTAATATAAATTTTAAAAGCGTTTATTTACAACAGGCCATAATTATGCGCCCCTCTATTGTCTCTGTACATACTTGCCTTTTCTTTACTATTCTCATTTCATTTCACAAGATCTCTTGGCAGGGGCGTAGCTTCTTCACTTGAATTAGTCAATGCTTGAAGTAGATCGAGATACTCTAATAGAACAGTCACATTTCTACAAGTGCCATATTTTTATATTGTAAAGTCTGTAAGTAGCTAGTAATTTAAACTATACAATCCAATGCTAAGCAGAAGTTATATATAACTATGCTAAATATTGATTGCTGTATTACAGCTATTTTGTGACTGCTCTAATAGAGTATCTTGATCGTTTTAATGCAGTACAAGATGAAAGGCAAGTGTTATTAAGGGTTTACTAGTTAAAATGGGTGTTAGTTGACTGCAGTTGCATGCCACTAACAGGGCCGCCCAGAGAAATTATGGGGCCCAGGGAAAAGAGTTAAAGAGGGGCCCAGGGGCAAGGAAGGGTCTAGATCCTAACTGCTCTATTAGAGTATATCGATCTTTCTTTAAACAGGTATTCAAGGGGCCCCTTTCGGGCTGGGGCAGGGGGCAAAATACCCCAGTTACCCCCCATGTTGGTGGCCCTGGCCACTAAAATTACAGTTATTCTGTCACTGTAATCTAGGGTTTCTGTCAAAACCATGGAAACTCACCTACTGTTATCAACAGTGCATTGCTTATTCTAACAAAAAGTATTGAAATCCCATCCAAAAACAGCTTATAGCTGTAAAAAGAAGTGCGCGTCCAAGTAAAGCAGAGTTAACTGCGACAAAAAGTAATGATATCATAATGTGGCCATGTGCGAGGTGTGCAAGTTGTAAAATTAATATTGGCTAATCAGATAATACAATGTTATTGTTAAAGTGTTAATGAGAACTATGTGATGCTGCTAGTTTTTAAGTGTGTGAGCATCTTCATAAATGCCACACAAATTTAATTCTCAATAAAGCAATATGTATAGATTCTCTGATAGCAATGAATAGTTTGAGTTTGGCCGCCTTTCCTGTATACGGCAATGCTACGAACAAAGGAAAGGTGGCCAAACTCAAACTATTTATTGCTATCAGAGAATCTATACACATTGCTTTATTGAGAATTAAATTTGTGTGGCATTTGTGAAGATGCTCACACACTTAAAAACTAGCAGCATCACATAGTTCTCATTAACACTTTAACAATAACATTGTATTATCTGATTAGCTAATATCAAGACACACGGTAGTGTGTCGTGCGGCCCAAGAAGCCGGCGCGCAACCCCGTGAGTATATTGACAGGAAGAAAGAAAACGCAATTTTCGCACCTCCGTAGCTCTGTGCTGCCTTGATGAAAGAATCAAGACACACAGTAGTGTGTCGTGCGGCCCAAGAAGCCGGCGCGCAACCCCGTGAGTATATTGACAGGAAGAAAGAAAACGCAATTTTCGCACCTCCGTAGCTCTGTGCTGCCTTGATGAAAGAACACGAATTTTGCTGTGGACACTCCCTCCACCTTCAGCACTCCACGTTCCAAATTTGAGCGAAATCGCTTCAAGCTTTCCCGAGATATGCGACTTCAAAAATTGGCTTAGTTTCTTCGTTTTTTTTTTTCTTCTTATTTTTCTTCCTCTTTTCGCACACTTACAAAAACTGCTATAAAATGCGAACGCGTTATCCGATTGCCTTGAAATTTGGCACACAGAAGGGGGGTATAAAGGCGCATCTCTGTACCAACTTTGGCTGGAATACCATAAACAGGCAAAGAGTTATGAGCAATTATGCACGAAAAATAACACCAATATGTTGTCACGCCTACAGGGTAAACCGCGTATGGGAAGAAGCTGAAAATCTGTGGGTGAATAGGTTAACTATTGAACCTCAAACCTTTTGTGGTTTGAAAGAAATCGAGCTAAAAACCAGGAAGATACAGCAAAAAAATCAACAGTGTGTAACAATTACGCAATCGAGATTAGCTAATTTTTATTATTATTATTATTATTATGCTTGCCACGCCTACCAGATAAACCACTTGGGGTAATGCTTTGAAAATCGCTGTACAGATGGAGTTATCATCTTAGAAAGGCTCTTCAATGGTGTAGAAGAATCAGACTTAAAGCCACGGAGTTATAACACGAAATCCAACTTGGTGTAGCAAGTGCGAGATCGAGATACTCTAATAGAGCAGTCATCCTAATAGAGCAGTCACCCTGAACAGAATTCAAGAGATCAGTTAGAAATAAGTAACCTGTATAGAGATCAGCTACAAACAAATCACCCTGTAGAGAGTTCAGCTACAAACAATTCACCCTGTTCAGACATCAGTTAGAAGAAGTTTTCTTGTAGAGAGTTCAGCTACAAACAAATCACCCTGTAGAGAGATCAGCTAGAAGAAGTTACCTTGTAGATAGTTCAGTTACAAACAAATCATCCTGTAGAGAGATCAGCTAGAAGAAGTTACCTTGTAGATAGTTCAGCTACAAACAATTCACCCTGTACAGAGCTCAGTTAAAAGAGGTTTCCTTGTAGAGAGTTCAGCTACAGACAAATCACCCTGTAGAGAGATCAGTTAGAAGAAGTTACCTTGTAGATCGTTCAGCTACAAACAATTCACCCTGTAAAGAGATCAGCTAGAAGAAGTTACCTTGTAGAGAGTTCAGTTACAAAGAAACCATCATGTAGAGAATTCAGCCGCAAACAAATCATGTATAGAGAGTTCAGCTACAAACAAATCTCCCTGTAGAGAGATCAGCTAGTAGAAGAAGTTTCCTTGTAGAGAGTTCTGCTACAAACAAATCACCCTGTAGAAAGATCAGCTAGAAGAAATCACCTTGTAGAGAGTTCAGCTTCAAAGAAACAATCATGTGAGAGTTCACGTACAAACAAATTGTCCTGTAGAGAGATCAGCTAGAAGAAGTTACCTTGTAGAGAGTTCAGCTACAAAGAAACCATCATGTAGATAGTTCAGGTACAAACAAATCACCCTGTAGAAAGATCAGCTATAGAAGAAATCACCTTGTAGAGAGTTCAGCTACAAAGAAACCATCATGTAGAGAGTTCAACTACAAACAAATCACCCTGTAGAAAGATCAGCTATAGAAGAAATCACCTTGTAGAGAGTTCAGCTACAAAGAAACCATCATGTAGAGAGTTCAGCTACAAACAAATCGGCCTGTAGAGAGATCAGCTAGAAGAAATTACCTTGTAGAGAGTTCAGCTACAAAGAAACCATCATGTAGAGAGTTCAGCTGCAAACAAATCACCTGTAGAGAGTTAAGCTACAAACAAATCTCCCTGTAGAGAGATCAGCTAGAAGAAGTCACCTTGCAGGGAGTTCAGTTACAAAGAAATAAACCATGTAGAGAGTTCAGCTGCAAACAAATCACCTGTAGAGAGTTCAGCTAGAAACAAGTCACCCTGTAGAGAGATCAGCTAGAAACAAGTCACCTTGTAGAGAGTTCAGCTAGAAGAAGTCACATTGTAGAGCTACAAAGAAACTACCCTGTAGAGTTCAGCTGCAAACAAATCACGCTGTAGAGAACTCAGCTACAAACAAATCGCCCTGTAGAAAGATTAGCTAGAAGAAGTTACCTTATAGGGAGTTCAGCTATGAACAGATCACCCTGTAGAGAGTTCAGCTACAAACAAATCACCCTGTAGAGAGTTCAGCTACAAACAAATCACCCTGTAGAGAGATCAGCTAAAAGAAGTTACCTTGTAGATAGTTCAGCTACAAATAAATCACCCTGTAGATAGATCAGCTAGAAGAAGTTACATTGTAGATTGTTCAGCTACAAACATTCACCCTGCAGAGAGAGCAGCAAGAAGAAGTCACCTTGTAGAGTGTTCAGTTACAAAGAAACCACCATGGAGAGTTCTATGATAAATATATGTATTATATATATATAATTTGTACATTTACTGATAAAATCAGAAATATTTAAAGTACATCTGCCTCACATTTTCTTCTTCCTGTAGTAAAGAAAAAAAGACAGGTTAAAAAAGTCCCAAAGCTGGCCATAGGCCGGCTTTGGGGTATACAAATACAAAAAGAAATGAAATCTAATCCAAAACAGCCAAGCTGTAAAAAAAGTGTGCGGCCCTCAAAAAGGCTATGGTGAAAAAAGATGTGAAATCCAAGGTGGCGGCCAAGAAATGGCTGTGATGGTAGGATAATGGTAAAAATTTTAATAATGACAATTTAGGTAAATTTTGTGAAGCGGCACAAAAATTCACCTGAATTGTCCTTATTAAAATTTTTACCATTAACCTACCATCACAGCCATTTCTTGGCCGCCACCTTGGATTTCACATCTTTTTTCACCATAGCCTTTTTGAGGGCCGCACACTTTTTTTACAGCTTGGCTGTTTTGGATTAGATAATAAGTACAGTAGGACCTCCATTATCCGAACACCTGTGTGCCAGTTTAAACATATACAGAGTTCCGTTCAACTACTCTAATGGAACATACACTTACTCTAATAGAACGTTCACCTAATGAAGAAATATTCTAATAGAGCAGTCACTAATAAAGAATGAATAATCACGGTTTGGATAGTCAAGGTCCTATTGCATCAGCTGCTTGTGTCACAATTGATGGTGGCTTCTCTACCTTGTCCCCATAGCCCTGATTATGCCACAAGAATGTAGATGTAGTGTCAGTTTGCAACACCATAAGAGCAACTTTTAACTTGCAAGTAGGTAAGATTTTTTTCAAGACCAAAAAACATAAAGAAAACCACCCACTTAACGACCTAACATTAATCAACATTTATTTAAGTGGAATTCTGATGCTATACACTAAAAATGTAGTATGATAACAACATAAAAGCACGTAACAGTTGACAGTATACAAAAGTAATTTTTCAAGTGTATATCTTTATCCATTAATAGTAACTTGAGACAGGTATTCCATTTATTTATCTTGCTACAAAACAAGAATACATGAAACTGCTTATTCCCACATTTGATATCCAACAAATACAGTTACATGTATAGTATAGGGAACCTCTCAGGGACATATTATTCTGAATAAAAAAAGTCTGACTGACTGATGAAATTACTCAGCTACTGTACAAGAATGAGTAACACAACTTAAACAACACTATATCATTTTTGCCAATGAATTTTATTCTGGCTAGGAATGGATAGAAGTAGGGCTATTCAAGGGCTGTTTCAAGCTACCATTTTGCATAAACAAAGTAACTGTGTTATTCCACATGATCATTAATCACAGGGTAATACAGTGTTATCCGACCCCCTTGGGACCAAGACATGGTCAGATAATCAAACCCCATACATTTATATACTGAGCTCAAATACTCTAATAGAACATACATCATAAACAAAAGAGAGCTCATTTCTGCTGTTCGGATAACCAAGTGTTCAGATAATCAAGGGAGCTAGCACTGTACGTCATTTCACCACAGGAAGAAAACTGATATACCATTTTACCCTGTAACAGATGTAACAGTAAACTAACGGGTGGGACACTACGTATATAGTGTAGTTTACCCCAAGATTTACTTCAGAGTAAACTAACGTTTATTTGTTGGTCTAAGTTTTACATCAGAGTAAATAACAGTTACTAGTAATTGGTTTACTCTGAATTAATCACAAGCGGAGCTTATAATAAGAATTCCCTGTTCCCTGTACCATTAGAAAAAGACTATTGATACCACACAATCATCACCACCCAATACACCGCATGCACATATGCACGCAGACACACACAGAATAGAAGAGTAGATATTCTGTTAAATGTTTTTTTCAAATTCTGTAGCAACTTGTTGGAAACATGTTGGGTCAATCTGAAGGCTTGTTTTGGCTTAGTTTTACCTAGCCAATACTGCCACATCATCGTTTGGGAAAAGTGAGGATGGTTTTTGGATGGGCCACACCCATGCCTTTGTGGTTCCTACTATACAGCACGATAACAGTACTATCATACTATACAATAAGTGAACTGACAATCATTTCTCCAGTGTACACACCTTCTCATTGCTGCTAATTCCAATGCACCTAAAATTCAGAAGAACTGATAGACTTTAGGGCCTAGCTATATAAATACTAAAGCTTGGTAATACACGGAAGGCACACCTTAGTGTGCTTCCTAGTAGGCCATGCACCCCACCCCTATCCCTAAGACAATTTTGGAAAATTAGACCATTGGGGTTGAATCTGAGGGTGATTTCAGCAGTTTACTGTATACAGTACTTATTTTACTGTTGTATAAGAGTGACTGTTCTATTAGGGAAACTTTACAGAAAAGCAGGAAACATATTATCCAGAATTTTTTTAACAATAGACCCAACATGAGGCTGACTATTAGCAAGTAGCAACTACTTCTGTCTCCTTGCTGTATTAGAGTGACTGTTCTGTTGAA
Organism: Dysidea avara; assembly: GCF_963678975.1. Classification (NCBI taxonomy): domain Eukaryota; kingdom Metazoa; phylum Porifera; class Demospongiae; order Dictyoceratida; family Dysideidae; genus Dysidea; species Dysidea avara. The sequence goes on from NC_089276.1 coordinate 9,157,083, forward strand.
TGTAAAAGAAACCGCACATGCTGCAATTCAGTAATCATCGAATATTTAGTTGTTAAAACAAATACTACATTTGACCGGTTATAGCTGAGGCTACTACAACTTTCAGCAAAGAAAACCCTGCGGTTACTTTGGGCTTTTGTGGCAGCAGCTCATGGTGTCTTTATGGATTCACAAGTGACTGGCCTTGTTCAATCATCCTTCAATGGTATTACTCATTTAAACTTTTCTCAAAAACGTCATTTCCTGGCTTAAACAACTCCTTTGCCTGGTTTCTGCTCCAAACATGTCTTAACAACACTTGTACCAGCATATTCAGATACAAGATGTGACTCTTATCCGAGGGCAACTCTTAGGACAATAATTTTAGGCTGTAGAGTGGCCACTATCTGGGGGCAGCTATTGTAAGAGCCGCGGCTATTAACCAGTCAAATATGATGAAGGTACAGTGGACCCTTAGTTATCTGAAACCCGATGTGTCTCAGACATTGGTAAAAGTGTTCAGATAAATTAATTGTTTGTAAAACTGAAGTCTATACATTTATATCCAGAGCTCTGTTGAAAAACTCTAATAAACATACATTTGTACTCAAAACACTCTAATAAAGTAGTCATTACCAATTTTGGATAAACGAGGATACGGATGAATGAGGGTTGGATAATTGAGGGTCTAGCGTACTTAACTATTATACAAGAATAAATAACACAGCTCAAATAACCAGTAGTGGGTTGGACAGTTTACATTTGGAATAAGTTATGTAACATGTGGCGTGGTCCAAACTCTGATCAGAGAATAGAGGAAGTTATTTGAGACATTAGCACCCATCTAGCAATGTGGATACTACTTAGTGATAGTTCAAATGGTGTGGTCAACTTGTTCAATCAACAATTGTTTCTTTGTTTCTAGTCTAGTGGCAGGACATATTTATCATGTGTAATTCAATACAGAGCATTAAATACACCTCGTGCTTTCAAGTTTCTTCCTATAGTCAGGTATAAACTATATAAAGACACATTCAGATGTATATACGGGTTAAGCAGGCCAATAGCTAGTTAGGGTTCTCAAGGTTATATTAGTCATTTTGCATACAGTAGTGTTACATAATGCATAACACTATTCTTTGAAATGTTGTATTGAGGTCCATATGAAGATGGGCATGTGTATGTGTGTTTCATGGCTGAATATGACTTGCCCACCCAGTGCCCAGACATGGCAAAGTCTGGCTATGCCATTGCACAACGGTGTTGAAATGAAAAACAAATGTCAATTTTTTTTAGAATCAGATGTCAACAAATTCTTTAGAGTGGATTGTATTCTCATAGAACATTCATCAATTTAGAGTCTAACTTATGAGTACCTGAAAAAGAAACACCAACAGTTTGGCCTAGAAATTTAGCACGGTTAACGTTACAGATGTTAATAGTGTTTCTATCTAGTCTGCTCCTCTGCATAGAGAGAGGGTCTGGTCACTTTAGAGGTGTCATTAAACAGTGATGTCACAATAATGTCAGCAGGACATATGGAGGGGAGTTTCCAGGGGTTTCAGGAAACCCCTTTGGATTTTACACTGTACTTGAAACATTAAGAAATTGAAACTTCAGGGTTCCAGAGTCTGGAATCTGTCGTGGAACAGGACACATTTTAAACTTTTATCTTAGTTAAATAATGGTTTTTCACATGATAGCAACACTTATAGCATAGTTCTTAATTATGATTTTGGTGAAAAGATTGAGATACTCTAATAAAGCAGTCAGACAATATAAACTATTCTAATATAACAGTAACTTAGCTGTAGTGGAAACCCCTTTTTCAAAATTCCTGTGTACACCCCTGATGTCAGCAAGGATGGCACATCCAACAACCACATAAAGTGAGTAGTTCTCGAAAACATCAGCAAACAACTACTACCCAAAGAAAACCAAAGATTCTTTCTGTATGGATTAACATAACTAAGATTTCTTTCCATATGGATTAGGCAGCATTACCAGTTTTAAGTGTTACACACAAATTTTGAATGTCAGAGTGACCAGACCCTTACTCTATAGAAAGGCAGACTAGTTTCTACAGTCAATAAAACTGTGTGCAGTACACAATGTGATGACCAATAAAATGAAGGGGTAAATATGTTGAAATTCATTACAGACTTTTTCTGTCTTCAACGTTAGAGATACAGTCAAAAGTGCGAATCAACTTTACTGTAAATAAAAAAAAGGTTATATCATTGGAAAATCACTTTTCACATTATGTAGTGAAGCAAGGAGCAAACAAATAAGCTGCTCTATCAAGATATCTTTTTACTTTTACTATATTGCTCTACTTAAATATCCAATATGCTTGACATTCCTCTTATATGTTCTCTTGGACCCTTTCCTACTCACCTTACAACACTTTTTCAGCTGTAAACCTTCTTGCGTCGTTTCTCCCTGCTCCTTCAGTCGCCGTCCTACAGTAACTGGACGAGTAAAATTACACTTGGTTTTAACTGGCCGAGTTCCTTACGCACGTGACACGCCCACTAAATCTCGATGTGTGGTATTCTGTTCATCCATTAACTAACAATTCATTTAACTCGAAGTGCCTTCTCACTGAGCTTCCCAACTGCAAGTAGTATCTAATGCCAGGTTAAACGCGCAGCGCATATCAATTATTCGGTTGCTATAAGCTATAAGCTACAACCCGTTTTTCAAACCGGTTGTACGAGTTCGTTGCTAGGGACTCTTACCGCAAAGTTATTTTGTTTGTTTATTGGACAGCGTTATTTGGAATAGTAAACTACGTAATTACAGCAAGTAGAGATGAATCCATTTTTAGTTTTTCCCTTCGTGTATTACTTATTTCATTACCGGTGAGTGCGTATTTTTATGTGCAGTGGTTTAGCCGTACATTATTTAATTATTTAATTATTTATGACGTATTTTGACGAAAAAAAGTATTATTCTTATTACTTGGTTATGTAATTATGCTTGCCACGTCTACCAGATAAACCACTTGGGGTAATGCTTTGAAAATCGCTGTACAGATGGAGTTATCATCTTAGAAAGGCTCTTCAATGGTGTAGAAGAATCAGACTTAAAGCCACGGAGTTATAACACGAAATCCAACTTGGTGTAGCAAGTGCGAGATCGAGATACTCTAATAGAGCAGTCATCCTAATAGAGCAGTCACCCTGAACAGAATTCAAGAGATCAGTTAGAAATAAGTAACCTGTATAGAGATCAGCTACAAACAAATCACCCTGTAGAGAGTTCAGCTACAAACAATTCACCCTGTTCAGACATCAGTTAGAAGAAGTTTTCTTGTAGAGAATTCAGTTACAAACAAATCACCCTGTTGAAAGATCAGCTAGAAGATGTCACCTTCTAGATAGTTCAGTTACAAAGAAACCACCATGTAGAGAATTCAGCTACAAACTAGTGACCCTGTAGATACATCAGCTAGAAGAAGTTACCTTGTAGAGAGTTCAGCTACAAAGAAACCATTCTGTAAAGAGTTCAGCTGCAAACAAATCACCTATACAGAATTCAGCTACAAACAAATCACCCTGTAGAGAGATCAGCTAGAAGAAGTTACCTTGTAGATAGTTCAGCTACAAACAATTCACCCTGTACAGAGCTCAGTTAAAAGAGGTTTCCTTGTAGACAGTTCAGCTACAGACAAATCACCCTGTAGAGAGATCAGTTAGAAGAAGTTACCTTGTAGATCGTTCAGCTACAAACAATTCACCCTGTAAAGAGATCAGCTAGAAGAAGTTACCTTGTAGAGAGTTCAGCTACAAAGAAACCATCATGTAGAGAATTCAGCCGGAAAAAAATCATGTATAGAGAGTTCAGCTACAAACAAATCTCCCTGTAGAGAGATCAGCTAGAAGAAGTTTCCTTGTAGAGAGTTCTGTTACAAACAAATCACCCTGTAGAAAGATCAGCTAGAAGAAATCACCTTGTAGAGAGTTCAGCTTCAAAGAAACAATCATGTGAGAGTTCAGATACAAACAAATTGTCCTGTAGAGAGATCAGCTACAAAGAAACCATCATGTAGATAGTTCAGGTACAAACAAATCACCCTGTAGAAAGATCAGCTATAGAAGAAATCACCTTGTAGAGAGTTCAGCTACAAAGAAACTATCATGTAGAGAGTTCAACTACAAACAAATCACCCTGTAGAAAGATCAGCTATAGAAGAAATCACCTTGTAGAGAGTTCAGCTACAAAGAAACCATCATGTAGAGAGTTCAGCTACAAACAAATCGGCCTGTAGAGAGATCAGCTAGAAGAAATTACCTTGTAGAGAGTTCAGCTACAAAGAAACCATCATGTAGAGAGTTCAGCTGCAAACAAATCACCTGTAGAGAGTTAAGCTACAAACAAATCTCCCTGTAGAGAGATCAGCTAGAAGAAGTCACCTTGCAGGGAGTTCAGTTACAAAGAAATAAACCATGTAGAGAGTTCAGCTGCAAACAAATCACCTGTAGAGAGTTCAGCTAGAAACAAGTCACCTTGTAGAGAGATCAGCTAGAAACAAGTCACCTTGTAGAGAGTTCAGCTAGAAGAAGTCACATTGTAGAGCTACAAAGAAACTACCCTGTAGAGTTCAGCTGCAAACAAATCACGCTGTAGAGAACTCAGCTACAAACAAATCGCCCTGTAGAAAGATTAGCTAGAAGAAGTTACCTTATAGGGAGTTCAGCTATGAACAGATTACCCTGTAGAGAGTTCAGCTACAAACAAATCACCCTGTAGAGAGTTCAGTTACAAAGAAACCACCATCTAGAGAGTTCAGCTGCAAACAAAATCAATCACTCTGTTGAGAGTTCAGCTAGAAGAAGTCACCTTGTAGAGAGTTAAGGTGCAAATAAATCACCCTGTAGAGAATTCAGCTACAAACAAATCACCCTGTAGAAAGATCATCTAGAAGAAGTTACCTTGTAGAGAGTTCAGCTACAAAGAAACCAACATGAAGAGAGTTCAGCTGCAAACAAATCACCTGTAGAGAGTTCAGCTAGAAACAAGTCACCCTGTAGAGAGATCAGCTAAAAACAAGTCACCCTGTAGAGAGTTCAGCTAGAAGAAGTCACATTGTAGAGCGTTCAGCTACAAAGAAACTACCACGTAGAGAGTTCAGCTGCAAACAAATCATCCTGTAGAGAGTTCAGCTAGAAGAAGTCACCTTTTAGAGAGTTCAGCTACAAAGGAACCACCATGTAAAGAGTTCAGCTGCAAAAAACTCAATCACCTTGTAGAAAGATCAGCTAGAAGAAGTTACCTTGTAGAGAGTTCAGCTACAAAGAAACCACCATGTAGAGAGTTCAGCTGCAAACAAATCACCTGTAGAGTGTTCAGCTAGAAACAAGTCACCCTGTAGAGAGTTCAGCTATATAGAAGAAGTCACATTGTAGAGAGTTCAGCTACAAAGAAACTCCCATGTAGAGAGTTCAGCTGCAAACAAATCACCCTGTAGAGAACTCAGCTACAAACAAATATGCAGTGTAAAAAGATCAGCTAGAAGAAGTTACCTTGTAGAGAGTTCAGCTACAACGAAACCACCATGTAGAGAGTTCAGCTACAAACAAATCACCTGTAGAGAGTTCAGCTAGAAACAAGTCACCCTGTAGAGAGATCAGCTAGAAACAAGTCACCTTGTAGAGAGTTCAGCTAGAAGAAGTCACATTGTAGAGAGTTCAGCTACAAAGAAACCACCATTTAGAGAGTTCAGCTGCAAACAAATCACCTAGTAGAAAGTTCAGCTATGAACAGATCATCCTGTTGAGAGTTCATTTAGAAACAAGGAATCCTGTAGAGAGATCACCTAGAAGTATCGCCTTGTAGAGAGTTCAGCTACAAACAAATCACCTGTAGAGAGTTCAGCTACAAACAAATCACCCTATAGAGAGATCAGCTAGAAGAAGTCACCTTGTAGAGAGTTCAGCTATAAAGAAACCACCATGTAGACAATTCAGCTGCAAACAAACACCCTGTAGAGAACTCAGCTACAAACAAATCGCCCTGTAGAAAGATCAGCTAGAAGAAGTTACCTTGTAGGGATTTCAGCTACAAACAAATCACCCTGTAGAGAGTTCAGCTACAAAGAAACCATTCTGTAAAGAGCTCAGCTGCAAACAAATCACTTGTACAGAATTCAGCTACAAACAAATCACCCTGTAGAGAGATCAGCTAGAAGAAATTACCTTGTAGATAGTTCAGCTACAAACAAATCACCCTGTAGAAAGATCAGTTAGAAGAAGTTACCTTGTAGAGAGTTCAGCTACAAAGAAACCACCATGTAGAGAGTTCAGCTGCAAAGAAATCACCCTGTAGAAAACTCTGCCAGAAACAAATTGCCCTGTAGAAAGATCAGTTAGAAGAAGTTACCTTTTAGAGAGTTCAGCTACAAAGAAACCTTTCTGTAAAGAGCTCAGCTGCAAACAAATCATCTATACAGAATTCAGCTACAAACACATCACCCTGTAGAGAGATCAGCTAGAAGAAGTTACCTTGTAGATCGTTCAGCTACAAACAATTCACCCTGTAGAGAGAGCAATTAGAAGAAGTCACCTTGTAGAGTGTTCAGTTACAAAGAAACCACCATGGAGATTTCTGTAATCAATATAATTATGTGACCGGATTTGTGAAAAGGGATCTTCCACACACATCCAATTCCATAAACGTTGGAGACCATAACTCAGTGTTCAAGTAACATATTAACCTGAACATTTCACCATGTATTCAGCTATAGTGGTGCGCACCACTGTCCAAAATTCAAGGCAATAGCTCTTTCCAATCTGAAGTTATCAATTGTCAAATTTGGCAAATTGGATGTGTGTGGAAGACCCCTTTTCGCAAATCCGGTCACATATGTATTATACAGCATATATAATTTGTACATTTACTGATAAAATATTTAAAGTACATCTACTTCATCTTTTCTTCTTCCTGTAGTAAAGAAAAAAACATAGGTTGAAAAAGTCCCAAAGCTGGCCATAGGCCGGCTTTGGGGTATACAAATACAAAAAGAAATGAAATCTAATCCAAAACAGCCAAGCTGTAAAAAAAGTGTGCGGCCCTCAGAAAGGCTATGGTGAAAAAAGATGTGAAATCCAAGGTGGCGGCCAAGAAATGGCTGTGATGGTAGGTTAATGGTAAAAATTTTAATAATGACAGTTTAGGTAAATTTTGTGAAGTGGCACAAAAATTCACCTGAATTGTCGTTATTAAAATTTTTACCATTAACCTACCATCACAGCCATTTCTTGGCCGCCACCTTGGATTTCACATCTTTTTTCACCATAGCCTTTCTGAGGGCCGCACACTTTTTTTACAGCTTGGCTGTTTTGGATTAGATTATTATTACTGTGTAGATCCTCACAGACAGTATAAACACACAGATGCAAGTTGTCTATCATCACTAGTGGCTCAGGTAGCTCATTCCACAGTTTGGTAGTGGAGGGTAGGAAAGAGTTGGCAAAAGTCTCAGTTCTGATTGGAGGGATGATGTAACAACAGGGGTGTCCTCGTGTAAGTGTAGTTAGTGGCATCAAGTTTACAGTGGTTTCAACAAATTCTTTGTCAATTTTGTAGAACAGAATCAGTTTCAGGTAATTTCGTCTACTTGCTAATGTGGGCCAAAATAGATGATTCATCATGTTTGTGGCACTGCTATACCGAAAATTGTCATTCATCACAAAGTGTGCCATACTACTCTGTATCTTCTCTATTTGATAGGTTTGGCATTGTAGAAAGGGACACCACACTGGTGCAGCATATTCTAGAATTGGCCTGACTAGTGATTTATAGCAATTTGACTTTATGGCTTTTGGGCACTGGTATATATTTCTTTGTAGAAATGCCTTTGCAGAGTTATCTTTGGAACAGATATCATTGATGTGATCTTTCCAAGTAAGATGGCTGTCAATAGTGACTCCCAGATACTTGGCTGATGAAAGTTGTTGTAGTTGTTGGTCATAAATACTGTAACTGTGTTTAAATAGAGTTATCTTGTTTGTTATTGTTAAGTGTACTTTTATAGCTTCTCCTGTTTTGACCACTCCATCACAAAGCATAAATTCTACACTGGGAAATTCAGTTTCATTAACATGCACTTCAGAAGGATCACCACCAGATATTTTTACTTGGATGAAGGATGGAATTGAACTACAAAACAATAGTATTACTACAAGTGTAACTCACACTGGATCTGCTGCAGTCTTCCAAAGTACCTACAGCATTAGTAACATCAGTAGTAGTGATATTGGAACTTATACATGTACTGTCACTAACCCTATTGGAAGTGATAGTTTGGACATTGTTGTTGATGCTATTGTTGGTAAGCAAGTGTCTGTGTTATTATACAGTCTAGATGCATACTCTCATGTACTCATGCACATTTGTGACCTAATTTTAGAAAACCGTCGATATACGTACAATGGTACTTTTGTAATAAAATGCATTCAAAAACAATGGGTAAAAAATGCAAGCTTCAGAAAAAAAATATGCAAGTTTTTATCGCCTTGCTGGTTGGTGAATTGACACTCCTGTGGATAAATCCTGGGCATCATCGTGTTTCCCTATTCATAGGAAGTTAAAAAATCCTTGTTTCATCTTCATATACAGGTGGGTTTCTGAGTTACGGACGTTTGTTTATGTTGCAGTGACAAAAGAATATACGATGATTTTTCTTCAATGAATTCACCTTCCTTCCGGATCACAGAAGAATATCTTTAGCAAAACTATACCTTGGTGGATGCACAAATGCATGGCAAATACAATGGGCAAAGATTCAACTCTGTACGCCATTGTTTCAGTAAGTTATGATGGTTTATGTAAGCGTCTGTAGATTATTTTCTCGATGTCTTCTGTACATATTGATTTATTTGCTCGTCCGAGTGTCTACTGCTGTATTTCCCACACTGCTTATCTTATGAAGCTGAAATGTAGCCAATCCATTCCTCTGTCTCTGTAGACAACAAAGAACCAATAAAACAAATTTTGATAAATGTGCGTATATCGACGGTTTTCTAAAATTAGGTTACATTTTATGTTAATACTGGTTTTCTCATAATTGTAAACCACACATAATTATTAGGAGATCCTCCTAAGAGGCACACACTGTAAATTTTTGGCATTATGACATGTGTTGTGACACATCACTTTTGTGTTACAAAAAGTACTTGCTGTACAGTAGCTGTATACTCTATGTTACATTGTAAAAAATGAAGTGTGTCTGACACACCAAAAATGTTGCAATACACACACCACTTTCATAAGTGTGTCTATTGCAACATTTTTGGTGTGTCAGACACAGTGTATGTGTATCTGGCACACTTCATTTTGTACAGTGTACAGTAACATTATTGTGCCTTATTGAAAAATATCTTCTTCCTCATACTCAACAGGTGGTATAGTCTAGACATATGCTAGCATCTGCATTTGCATAATGATTAAATGCAATGTGCTATATTTATAATTTGTGCATGCTGAGCACACTTATGCATGGGAGCAAACTTACTCCAATATAGAATTATAATACATTGCAAGTTATTCTGTAGGGAGTTCAGCTACCAAAAGTTAATCTTATAGACAATTCAGCTACAAGCAAGTTACCCTGTAGAGAGTTTAGCTACAAATATATCGCTGTAGAGATTAAGAGCATTGCAAGTCACATTGAAGAGAGTTCAGCTATAAACAAGTCACCCAGTAGAGGGTTGAGCTACAACAAGTCACTCTGTAGAGAATTCAGCTACAAACAAGTCACTTTGTAGAGAGTTCAGCTACAAAGAAACTACCCAGTAGAGAACTTTATTAAATGTTCAGCTACAAGTAAGTCACTCTGTAGATAGTTCAGCTGCAAACAAGTCACTCTGTAGTACATACAAGTCACTTCAGCACCCATCCTGCACCCTGTAGAGAGTTCAGCTACGAAAAGATCACCCTGTAGAGAGTTCAGCTGGAAACAAGTCACCCTGTAGAGAGAATCCTGTAGAGAATTCAGCTACACGCAAATCACCCTGTAGAGAGTTTAGCTACATTTGAAGTCACTCAGCAGAGAGATCAGCTGCAAACAAGTTATCCTGTAGAAAATAATTGGCAAGTAATAAATACATGTATATATGTATATATATATGTATATCAAGACACACGGTAGTGTGTCGTGCGGCCCAAGAAGCCGGCGCGTAACACCCGTGAGTATATTGACAGGAAGAAAGAAAATGCAATTTTCGCACCTCCGTAGCTCTGTGCTTCCTTTATGAAACAAGACGATTTTTGCTGTGGACATGCCCCCCAACTGCAGCACTCCACATTCCAAATTTGAGCGAAATCGCTTCACGCGTTCCCGAGATATGCGACTTCAAAAATTGGCTCAGTTTCTTCGTTTTTTTTTTTTCTTCTTATTTTTCTTTTTCTTGTCGCACACTTATAAAAACTGCTATAAAATGCGAACGCCACATCCGATTGCCTTGAAATTTGGCACTTCAGAAGGGGGATATAAAGGCGCATCTCGGTACCAACTTTGGCTGGAATACGATAAACAGGCAAAGAGTTATGAGCGATTATTCATGAAAAATAACACCAATATGTTGTCACGCCTACAGGGTGAACCGCGTATGGGAAGAAGCTGAAAATCGGTGGGTGAATAGGTTAACTATTGAACCTCAAACCTTTTGTGGTTTGAAAGAAATCGAGCTAAAAACCAGGAAGATACAACGAAAAAACCAACAGTGTGTAACAATTATGCAATCGAGATTAGCTAATAAAAAAACGACTGCTTGCCACGCCTACCAGATAAACCACTTGGGGTAATGCTTTGAAAATCGTTGTACAGATGGAGTAATCATCTTAGAAAGGCTCATCAATGGTGTAGAAGAATCAGACTTAAAGTCACGGAGTTATAACACGAAATCCAACTTAGTGCAGCAAGTGCGAGATCGAGATACTCTAATAGAGCAGTCATCCTAATAGAGCAGTCACCCTGAAGAAAATTTAAGAGATCAGCTAGAAACAAGAAACCTGTATAGAGATCAGCTACACATAAGTCACCCTGTAGAGAGATCAGCTAGAAGAAGTTACCTTGTAGGGAGTTCATGCAACTATGGAAAGAGATAGTTCAGCTAGAAGAAATCACCTTGTAGAGTTCAGCTACAAAGAAACCACCTTGTATGTAGAGAGTTCAGCTACAAACAAATCGCCCTGTGGAGAGATCAATAGAAGAAGTTACCTTGTAGAGAGTTCAGCTACAAAGAAACCATCATGTAGAGAGTTCAGCTTCAACAAATCACCCTGTAGAAAGATCAGCTAGAAGAGGTCACCTTGTAGAGAGTTCAGTTACAAAGGAACCACCATGTAGAGAGCTCAGCTACAAACCAGTGACCTTGTAGAGACATCAGCTAGAAGAAGTTACCTTGTAGAGAGTTCAGCTACAAAGAAACCATTCTTTAAAAAGCTCAGCTGCAAACAAATCACCTGTACAGAATTCAGCTACAAACAAATTACCCTGTAGAACGATGAGCTAGAAAAAGTTATCTTGTAGAGAGTTCAGTTACAAAGAAACCGCCATGTAGAGAATTCAGCTACAAACTAGTGACCCTGTAAAGACATCAGCTAGAAGAAGTTGCCTTGAGAGAGTTCAGCTACAAAGAAACCATTATTTAAAGAGCTCAGCTGCAAACAAATCACCTATACAGAAATCAGCTACAAACAAATCACCATGTAGAGAGATCAGCTAGAAGAAGTTAACTTGTAGAGAGTTCAGCTACAAAGAAACCATCATTTAGAGAGTTCAGCTTCAAACAAATCACCTGTAGAGAGTTCAGCTACAAACAAATCTCCCTATAGAGAGATCAGCTAGAAGAAGTTACCTTGTAGATCGTTCAGCTACAAACAAATCACCCTGTAGAGAGATCAGCTAGAAGAAGTTACCTTGTAGAGAGTTCAGCTACAAAGAAACCACTCTGTAAAGAGCTCAGCTGCAAACAAATCACCTGTACAGAATTCAGCTACAAACAAATCACCCTGTAGAGAGATCAGCTAGAAGAAATTACCTTGTAGATAGTTCAGCTACAAACAAATCACCCTGTAGAAAGATCAGTTAGAAGAAGTTACTTTGTAGAGAGTTCAGCTACAAAGAAACCATTTTGCAAAGAGCTCAGCTGCAAACAAATCACCTGTACAGAATTCAGCTACAAACAAATCACCCTGTAGAGAGATCAGCTAGAAGAAATTAACTTGTAGATAGTTCAGCTACAAACAAATCACCCTGTAGAAAGATCAGTTAGAAGAAGTTACTTTGTAGAGAGTTCAGCTACAAAGAAACCATTTTGCAAAGAGCTCAGCTGCAAACAAATCACCTGTACAGGATTCAGCTACAAACAAATCACTCTGTAGAGAGATCAGCTAGAAGAAATTACTTTGTAGAGAGTTCAGCTACAAAGAAACCACCATGTAGAGAGTTCAGCTGCAAAGAAATCACCTTGTAGAAAATACAGCCACAAACAAATTGCCCTGTAGAAAGATCAGTTAGAAGAAGTTACCTTTTAGAGAGTTCAGCTACAAAGAAACCACCCTGTAGAGAGATCAGCTAGAAGTTACCTTGTAGATCATTCAGCTACAAACAAATCACCCTGTAGAGAGATAGGCTAGAAGAAGTTACCTTGTAGAGAGTTCAGCTACAAAGAAACCATTTTGTAAAGAGCTCAGCTGCAAACAAATAACTTGAGCTCAGCTGCAAACAAATCACCTGTACAGAATTCAGCTACGAACAAATCACCCTGTAGAGAGATCAGCTAGAAGAAGTTACCTTGTAGATAGCTACAAACAAATCTCCCTGTAGAGAGATCAGCTAGAAGAAATTACCTTGTAGAGAGTTCAGCTACAAAGAAACCACCATGTAGAGAGTTCAGCTGCAAAGAAATCACACTGTAGAAAATTCTGCCAGAAACAGCCCTGTAGAAAGATCAGTTAGAAGAAGTTACTTTGTAGAGAGTTCAGCTACAAAGAAACCATTTTGCAAAGAGCTCAGCTGCAAACAAATCACATGTACAGAATTCAGCTACGAACAAATCACTCTGTAGAGAGATCAGCTAGAAGAAGTTACCTTGTAGATAGTTCAGCTACAAACAAATCTCCCTGTAGAGAGATCAGCTAGAGGATATTACCTTGTAGAGAGTTCAGCTACGAAGAAACCATTCTGTAAAGAGCTCAGCTGCAAACAAATCACCTGTACAGAATTCAGCTACAAACAAATCACCCTGTAGAGAGATCAGCTAGAAGATATTACCTTGTAGATAGTTCAGCTACAAACAAATCACCCTGTAGAAAGATCAGTTAGAAGAAGTTACCTTGTAGATTGTTCAGCTACAAACAATTCACCCTGTAGAGAGATCAGCTAGAAGAAGTTACCTTGTAGGTAGTTCAGCTACAAACAATTCACCCTGTACAGAGCTAGGAGATTTCCTTGTAGAGAGTTCAGCTACAAACAAATCACCCTGTAGAGAGATCAGCTAGAAGTAGTTACCTTGTAGATAGTTCAGCTACAAACAAATCTCCCTGTAGAGAGATCAGCTAGAAGACATTGCCTTGTAGAGAGTTCAGCTACAAAGAAATCACCACTGCCCAAATTTCAAGGCAATACCTCTTTCCAATCTGAAGTTATCAATTGTCAAAGTTGGCAAATTGGATGTGTGTGGAAGGCCCCTTTTCGCAAATCCGGTCACATGTATTATATATATAATTTGTACATTTACTGATAAAATATTTAAAGTACATCTACTTCATGTTTTCTTCTTCCTGGAGTAAAGAAAAAAAACATAGGTTAAAAAAGTCCCAAAGCTGGCCATAGGCCGGCTTTGGGGTATACAAATACAATAAGAAATGAAATCTAATCCAAAACAGCCAAGCTGTAAAAAAAGTGTGCGGCCCTCAGAAAGGCTATGGTGAAAAAAGATGTGAAATCCAAGGTGGCGGCCAAGAAATGGCTGTGATGGTAGGTTAATGGTAAAAATTTTAATAACGACAATTCAGGCGAATTTTTGTGCCACTTCACAAAATTTACCTGAATTGTCATTATTAAAATTTTTACCATTAACCTACCATCACAGCCATTTCTTGGCCGCCACCTTGGATTTCACATCTTTTTTCACCATAGCCTTTCTGAGGGCCGCACACTTTTTTTACAGCTTGGCTGTTTTGGATTAGATATATATATAATTTGTATAATTACTGTTAAAATAAAAAATAGTTAAAGTATTAAAAATTTGCTTTTAATTTTGATTATGATTATGATTAAATTATATCTTTTTCTTCTTCCTGTGGAAAAGGAAAGAAGATAGATTTAAAAAGCCCCTAAAGCTGACCATAGTCCGGCTTTGGGGTATACAAATACAAAAAGAAATGATATCTAGTCCAAAACAGCCAAGCTGTAAAAGAAGAGTGTGGCCTCCAGAAAGGTTGTGGTGAAAAAGGATGTCAAATTCAAGATGGTAGCCAAGAAATTGCTGTGATGGTAGGTTAATGGTAAAAATTATAAAGACGACAATTCAGATGAATTTGGTGCTGCTTGGTCTTGGCACAAAATTCACCTGAATTGTTATTATTAAAATTTTTACCATTAACCTACCATCACAACCATTTCTTGGCCACACTCTTTTTTTTATAGCTTGGCTGTTTTGGATTAGATGTAACTTACAAGTTAGACAGGTATACTGTGTAACGTTTGTAGCAGTATAGTCTTTTACATTTATACAGATACGACATACACAGTTACCATAGTCAGTAATCCAGCTGGTACAGCAGTTAGTGGATCTACTAACACATTTGACTATCCCATATTGAATAGTGTCACTCTGACATGTATGGTGACATTAAGTGATAGGTCAACACCTACAGTGACAAACTACCAGTGGAACACTGGAGGATGTTACACTCATCCTGCTCATAATAGTGGTAATCCAACATGTTTTCCTACTGGTCAGACAACACAAAGTGTAACTGAGAATGATCTCACTGCAGAGGATGCTGGTACCATCACTTGTACTGTAACAATTGGTGGTGTCGTCTATACCAGTGAACCATTAACACTTCGTATATCAGGTAAAATACAGTGTAGTGACATATGTTTATGAGTGCATGACAGATACTATATGCCCCTACATACACCACTGAGCTATCCTATAAAAAGTGCGACAACCTGTCTACTATACTCAAACTTTTGTCTATTATGCTTATAGTACTAAAATCAAGTCTTTTATGCTCAAATGTACTTATGCTTTCAAGCTTATGATCAGCAGCTAACTGTTCTAATAATGAGTGAAGTGTTTTAGAATAAGCGACTTGTTATAGTATGTTTACATTGAGCTGAATCCTGAAAAACAGCTAATAATTAAAAGTGGATTTTTTTCTCAACAGAGTTAACATTTCAGCCTACCAGATGATTATTGGTAACAGCAAAGGTGTCAACAACAGACACATACGGTTGGGCTCCATTACAAGTTTCGGAAAGGGCTGTAATGGATACTGTGCTTATATGGCTTCCCCATAGGTAATATATATTGTGAAAATTTTGATTGGCCGTAAATATTATGTCAAACATTTGAACAAAAAGATTTTGAAATATTAACAGTACTACAAATGAGCCAAATTTCAAGATCGTGTGTAATTGCATCCATGGGTTATTAAATTTTTTTGAGGATTCAACTCAACGCGAACATGGCTGGAGCCAACGGTCCGCCTGGTTCTGCATTGGCCAGACCATTTTTCTGCTACTTGAATATTGAAATACTCTAATAGAACAGTTATAGCAATACTCTTATAGAGCATTCAGTATAGAATATCGCCACTGTTCATACTAGTTGTCTTCAAATCGGATTTCAGCAGTTATAGTGATTCATCTGCATGGCATTGCATTGAGCTAATTGATCAAGTATATGTCTTGCATTAGCAGTTACAATCAAAAATAACTTCTAAATGCTATTTCAAAGTGTACATTTCAAAAAATTCCATGGGGCAGCATGCCCTCAGACCCCCTGTTTTGGAATTCTTAGCACATGCAGTTGAGTATCACACAATAAAGATAATTGCTGACTTAAATATTACATCATACCTTAAAATAGTGTGCACAACTATGAGTACAACCACTCAAAATCTCTGGGATCCGGCCCAAATGTATTCTTGTATTGCTGAAAGAGCATTATCAGTGACTGTCTGTGTAGAAGGGAACCATTATGTGATGGTAGTAATATTTACTAGTTTTTCAGCAACTGTCTCATCAAAGATATGGCACAATTGCTTTTTGTTTACAGGTAGTATTGTATAGTGAGTGAAGTTTAATTCGTGGCCTGTGCATGCACATGTAAAAGACTACCTGTAGTTTTTTTGTATTGTATACAGGAATTGCCATTATTGGGGGCCCAGAAAGTAGTGGAAGTAGTGATGTGTCTGCTTCCAACATGATTGAAGATTATTCAAGAATCATTCCGATGGGTACTGGATTGCTATTTCGGTGTATTAGTGGATTGGGGCCTACTAGTAATGATAACATCGATCTTGGTGGATTACTTTTTGGTAGTACAATGATTCAAGATGGACATTGTAATGGTCCTGTGATACAGCCTCGTGGAGCAACTATTAGTAATTTCATTGGAGTCATCAATGTGTTTTTATGTAGAGCACTTAGCGCAAACACAAATAGTGAAGGTGTTTACACGTGTATGATGAGGAACAGTAGCATGATGGAAGAGAGTGTCAGAGTTGGAGTCTATTTGTCAAGTAGAAGTGAGTTAATAGATCATCACAACAGAACACTGCATAGTTATATACTGTAACCCAGTCTCATTTTATTTGTCTAGTAATTATTACTTCTATAGCTAAAACAATTTTGTTGTGCAAAAGGGCATGTACATGAAAGTTTCACTGTGTTCACATTAACTACTAACATAGTAAAGTTCCCCTTTGTTTGTTATATGGGACTAAATATATATTTGATATATGCGCACACACACAGACACTAGTGAAGTTAATTTTTCACCATGAATAAATAGTCATACCAATACTTAATACATAATTTATTATTATATGAATCCAGACATACAGTAGTGTGTTGCAATGGTGCGTCTACTCCCGGGAATACCGTATACAGCAAAACTTTTGAGGGGGAAAACTCTTGTGGATGCACAGAAGCATTGCAATTTGCAGGAAAATATTCGTGGTTGCTTAGAAATCTTGCAATTCACGGGGAAAACATTCGTGGATAGTGGCTAAGCTCCTGGTGAAACGTGATAAGCACTTAAGGACCCCTCCAGATCTGGCTAAGTCAGTTTCTTGAGCTTGACATACTTAAGCAGCACCATGTGTTGAGCATTAAAAAATGGAGCGTTCCCAAACAAACACAATCCAATTAAAGAATGTCAAATATGTGAGCTTGCAAAACTGCTGCTCTGGCTATGAAGACCTACAAAATGCAAAAAGGTATAGTAGTTATGCACACAAAATGTTCGAGTGGAAAGCATTCGCAGTTGGCAGCATAATCGCAAAAACCTCGAATGTTTCCCCCCCTCAAAAGTTTTATATGGTACTCAGGAATTTTCCCAGACATCAGATCACCTTTCCCTGGCATCAGAAAATCTACTGGTATGGCAGTCACGCAAATACACTGTTTCAATTTGTTAATTACGATCAGATTCTATTCACTAGGGCAGCATTGACTTTAGCAAATGCTTGCAGCGAATTCTTTTATGGGTAGTAAGCACTGCTGTGCATTTAATTAGGTCTTACTTCTAATAATAGCCCTGTAGATTAAGACTTACTAAATTTCTGAAACATGGATATGTGCCCCCAAAACAAATGGTGCCAATTTGTTGTTGCATTGAGGCGATAGTAGTTTAGAGTTTGCCAAGACTGCAAGAAGTGGAAAATACTTAGATGACTAGCTGTTTGGCTACTTGATTTCAGTAGCAGGGTAGAGGTGTAATACTGAATAATCAGTGTCGGAATGTATTGTGATACGACTACGACAAAGGAGTGTTTAGGGAACAATGTGAGAGAACTACTGTAGTATGATACTTTGTCTATAGGATCACTCAGCAGGGTGTGGTAGAGTTGGAGGCTGGTTACAGGAATGGTGTCCCTACTGACTAGATGAACGATGTTATGATGGTTTTGTGATATGCACAAGTTGGTTCAGTAGTGTTGTTCATTATGAGTTGAAGCATCCTTTTGTGTGGTACGTGATGGTGCAGTCCCACATTCAATACATGCATTGTAGCTAGAGAACGATTGTAGCCTGTCAAGCTATTTTATATGCATACAGATAGAGTTACCAACTGTTACTAGCCAATTGCCATGCCATACACTTAAAAGCAACGTTTTGATGAATGATGAATGTATGTATGAACCCACACAGGTTGTTTACTTGACTAGCTGTACAGGTAATGGGCTTGCCTGGGCACCATGTTTGGGCTAGATATGCCCCTGGTGTGTCGTGTGGCCAAGAAAGCTGGCACGCCACACTGTGAGTATATTTACAGGAAGAAACAAAACATGATTTTCATGCATACAGAGCTCCATGCTCCCTTCTTGAATTAGAACAATTTTTATACTGCAAACACTCTCCACTCTCAGCACCCCACATAACAAATTTGATATAAAAAATCTTTATAGATCAATAGTATGCCTAACTTGAAAGGAGTTTACTTTACTATTACAAAATTAATCCAAACACTACATACTTTATATAGCCATAAACAAGCAATCACAAAATCAAGACACATGATAGTGTGTCGTGCAGCCAAGAACGCCGGTGCACCACACTGTGAGTATATTAACAGGAAGTAACAAAACACGATTTTCATGCATACGCAGCTCCGTGCTCCCTTCTTGAATTGGAATCATTTTTATGCCGCAAATGCCCTCCACCTTCAGCACTCCACATACCAAATGTGAGCAAAATTGTTTAATACAATCATGAAATATAAGCCTTCAAAAATCAGCTTAATTTCTTTGTTAAGGGGGATCAGGGGCTTAGATTCTTCTTTTCGCACACTTTACAAAACCCGTTATAAAATTCAAATGCGTAGTTTGATTATTGTAAACTTTAGTACACTTTAATTAAGAATGCATTGTGGCACAATTACGTACCAAGTTTGGTGCAAATATCATTAATAGTCATAGAATTATGGATGATTATTTGCATTAAAAAAGGCCGACTTGTTGTCACGCCTACAGGGTAAATTGCATATGGGAATAACTTAAATTGGTATGCATATAGGGTAGCCATCATAGCTCAAACCTTTTTGTGGTTTAAAAGAAATCACACTGACAGCTATAGAGTTACAAGGCAAAAGCTAAACAACTGTAAATTTCTGGGCTGAAATTTTCTAATAGAACAGTCACCGCAGGCTTAAAAAGGTACATAATAATGTAGAATAAAAACTGACCAGTGTTCAAACCTGGGACCTCCATACTGAAAACTTAAGCACTGAGCCGCTGCTATCATGGCTGATCTCCTCACTCAATTTCTACTTTATAAAATGAAAATTATAACTGAAAGCTACTCAGTAGTAAAACTTCATAATTTCATAGATCTACCAATGGAAGATCTAGATTGTTTTAGAACATTCTATGTGTGTTCTATTAGAAATTGTCAAAATAAATGTGCACTCTATTAGAGCATTACAAAAGTAATCAAATAAATACAATACTATTACAGTTTCTCTAGTCAAAGCCAATATGTGATCCAATTTTGGAAAACCATCGATATACGCACAACAGTACTTTTGTAATAAAACGCATTTAAAAACCACGGGTAAAAAAACGCAAGCTCCAGAAAAAAAATACGCAAGTTTTTATCGCCTCGCTGGTGGGCGAATTAAGCCGCCAATGGATAAATCCTGGGAATCATCGTGTTCGCCTGTCCATAGGGAGTACAAAAATCTTTGTTTCATCTCCCTACACGAAAAGATTCCAAAGTTACAGACGTTTGTTTATGTTGCGGTGATGAAAGAATTTACCAACGATCGTTTTTCAGTGAATTTGCCTTCCTTCTCGAACAAACAAGCCGGCCTGAGGAAAAAACTATACTTTGGTGCATGCACAAATTCATGGCGAACACAATGAGCCAAGATTCAATTCCATACGTCGTTGTATCAGCAAGTTATAATGGTTTATGTAAGCGCCTGTAGATTCTTTTCTCGATAGCTCCTGTACATTTCTAATTATTTGCTCGTACGGCTATCTAGTGCTGTATTTCCAAAGCTGCTTAACTTAGGAAGCTGAAACTTGGCTAGTCCATTCCTCTGTCCCTGTAGAAAACAAAGAATAATTAAAATGCATTTTGAAAATTGTGCGGATATCGACGGTTTTCTAAAATTAGGTCACATATTATGGTACAGATTTTTATTTTTTTTTAATATACGAACCATGGATTAATAATAATACAGTTACAATACAAATTACTCTACAACTAAACTACAAACACAATTAATTACAACAGGGGTTTGGGGAAAGGAAAATCAGAGTCCTCACACTGCAAAGCCCAGTACCGTAAAATCATACGGGCATTGTTTGTCCATAAAGAAACTGAAAGTTGTTGTAACAAATGTTTACGAGCCTGTTTGGTTGATGCACCACTTCTGGCTGTGGTGCGTTCAGTGATGGTACGAAGGGTCTGAAGCACAAATGGTGACCAAAAACCAAAAGTTTCTACAACAAGTGGGACAAAGTCACACCCTGCCTCCTCTACAGCATCTTGATGTCTCTGGTCCTTGGCTAACTCACCTGCTGCAGCAGCTACCCCAGCACAAGAAGAAGAAAAAGAAATGTGAGAAGGCTGGGTAGTGCTATGAACAGACACATCAAAATAAGCTGGACGACCATGCTGAAAGTCAGGGTGGTACACATCACCTGGGCGAGAATTATCTTCATAAGAACACGTTGTTCCTTCAAAACTCCTGAGTGGCTCTGGGACAAAGCATGACAAACAATGTCAACTAGAGCATCATGGCGACGAATTCTCATAGGACCATGAGAACATTCTAGAAGATGGTCACCAAATTGGTCAATGGAAGTAAGACACACACATAATGGGAAAAGTGGAAATAGAGGGATTCCGAGCCACAAACGAAGGCCAACAACAAACTCAGGACCAGGAATAGCCAGAACAAGGGAGACTTGAGGAATAGCTTTGAGCCATCCACTGCTAGTACCAGATGAGTGAGAGAGAGCAGTAAGTCGAGCAGATCGGTGGGGTAGTACACTACTATTAAAACAATCTCGCGCCAATCGTCATCATAATCATCATAATAAGTGCTATGCTAATCAAACTTGTCACAACAGGTTGTAAATTGTAGTCTAGCACAAAAGGTGCAAGATTTCTGTGCTTTGTAAATTGAGCAACTGCAGCTTATCAGATTTTTTCATGAATAATTGAAATACTCTAATAGAACAGTCAGTGCAAAATCTTAGACAAATAATATACCTAATTTGAAAGGAATTTACTCTTTAAAAACATCATTGCAATAAATGCAGGCACTACACATATATTACGTTTTATATAATCGTGAACAAGCAAGCACAAAATCATGTTAGTATAAATAGGCTTTGGTATACAAATTGGTAAGTTGTTTTTCTGTATTACTTCTGGTTATATCATCTTCAATGCATCTGTAGAAGATAAGAAGAACAATGATTTGTGTAAAAACAAACATCAAAGCCAGTTTATGGCTGGCTTTGGGTATATATTTAAATTACAAAAAGAAGTGAAATCCATGCAAAAACAGCCAAGCTGTATAAAAAAGGTGCAGCCTTCAACAATCCTGGATGAAAAAAGTTGTGAAATGAAAGGCGGTGGCCATGAAATGGCTGCAATGATGTTGATGATAATAAATTTTAATAATGGCTTTCTTGCATTAATAAAATTTATTATCATCAACATCATTGCAGCCATTTCAAGACAGCCACCTTTGATTTTGTAACTCTTTTCATCCAGGCTTTTTAAAGGCTGCCCCCTTTTAATACAGTTTGGCTGTTTTTGTGTGTATTATATGATTGTAAATTAGATTGGTATCAGATAGTTCTATGGGTGAAAGAAGTTGTGAAATCAAAGGTGGCGGCCATGATATGGCTGCAATGATGTGGATGATAATAATTTATGACTATTATTAATGTTATTGAATTATTAATGCTTAAACATAAATTAGTGATCCTTGTACAGATGTAGCTGAAGTTCTTGTGCACATGTTAATGGTCTCACATTTTATAGCTCCACCTGTTTTGACTACAACATCACAAACAATCCATGCTGCACAGGGTGATTCAGTTTCATTAACATGCACTTCAGAAGGATCACCACCAGATACTTTTACTTGGATGAAGGATGGAGTTCAACTACAAAACAACATCAATACTACAAGTGTGACTTACACTGGATCTGTTGCAGTCTTCCAAAGTACCTACAGCATTAGTAACATCAGTAGTAGTGATATTGGGAATTATACATGTACTGTTTCTAACCCTATTGGAAGTGATAGTTTGGAAATTGTTCTGGATAATCTTTTCACTACCAGTAAGCAAGTGTCAATGTTTTTATGTATAATTCTGGTATATGTACAGAAGGATACAATATATATTCTATTGATGCCAATTAAGGGTCATTATGGAATATAGCAGGAATATCACATTGACAAATTTCTCAACAGTTATGCATATGACATTTAAATTTCTAAGAATTTCATAAAACATGTAAGCTGTACATAATAACCAGGAAGTAACTCTTCTTTTGAACTATTATTATTGTGACACACAAGTAAAATACCAAACAACTGTCTGTTAAAGCATTTACCCTATTCTGTAAATGCTTTTGCATCTTTACAAACAATATTCATGAAGTCCTAAATGCTGATGTTGGTTGATAGGTCCTAAGAAATGCTTGTACAAAATTTGGTGTGGATGTGCCCATGCTGGGACACTCTTATAAGAAATATTCAAATGTATGTCTAAGTTTTAGTAACCTAATGGTCCTGTGTTTAGCACTCAAGGATGCTACTACTGTACAAGGCTTGAGGGTTTAAAATCCTGTGTTTTGAAGTCTATATTGTTTACACCAGAGCTCGTTGTTCGGCTTTGACAGTAGTAAGCAAGAAATTGGCAGAAACAAACCCAATTTTTTACTCCACATTGTTCTTACTATCCATATAAATATTGCCAATATTATAGGTGCATAATTGACGTGCCAAGAAAACTGTATTCTGAGTCATTTTAGCTAACTAATTCAACTATCTAGTCAGTAAAACATAAAATAAAAATCTGCCCTCCCACGCTGCCTAAGAAACTAAAAATTAACGTAAAGTGTAGAAACTGAAGATTAATGACCTTCACTATACAGGTACATATGCTGTTACTGTAGCATATTGCATATTTTTATATAGAAGACACACGGTAATGTGTCATGCGGCCAAGAAAGCCGGCGTACCACACCGTGAGTATATTAGCAGGAAGAAGGAAAACAGCTTTTTTCACACGTGCATAGCTCCATGGCCCCTTCTCCAAAGCACACCGTTTTTGCATTACAGCTGTCTGCCAGGTAGGGTACGCCACACAGCAACTTTGATTAAATTTGCAACAGCCATTTGTGAGATATGGGTGTTCAAAATGTTGGTTTAATTTCTTCATTTTTTCTTCTTATGCCATATGGGGGGGCTACAGGGGCTTCAATTGTTCTTTTTGCACAATTTGCAACAAAATGCTATAAAATTCAAATGTGTAACTCAATTGCCTTAATCTTTGGCACAAATGAAGAGCATGTAACGGTGGATTCACGTACCAAGTTTGCTGTAAATCTGAGGAATATCCAAGGAGTCATGAGCTTTCATTCACATAAAAAAAGATTAAACTTCTGTCACGGCAACAAGGTAAATCGAGTACAGGAATAACTTGAAAATTGGACTGTAGATAGGCTGATCATCGTAGCAGTGCCTTTCGATAGTTTGAATAGTATCAAGACACACGGTAGTGTGTCGTGCGGCCCAAGAAGCCGGCGCGTAACACCCGTGAGTATATTGACAGGAATCAAGACACACGGTAGTGTGTCGTGCGGCCCAAGAAGCCGGCGCGTAACACCCGTGAGTATATTGACAGGAAGAAAGAAAACGCAATTTTCGCACCTCCGTAGCTCTGTGCTTCCTTGATGAAACAAGACGATTTTTGCTGTGGACATTCCCTCTAACTGCAGCACTCCACATTCCAAATTTGAGCGAAATCGCTTCGCGCGTTCCCGAGATATGCGACTTCAAAAATTGGCTCAGTTTCTTCGTTTTTTTTTTTTTTCTTCTTATTTTTCTTTTTCTTGTTGCACACTTAAAAAAACTGCTATAAAATGCGAACGCGTTATCCGATTGCCTTGAAATTTGGCACACAGAAGGGGGATATAAAGGCGCATCTCGGTACCAACTTTGGCTGGAATACGATAAACAGGCAAAGAGTTATGAGCGATTATTAACGAAAAATAACACCAATATGTTGTCACGCCTACAGGGTAAACCGCGTATGGGAAGAAGCTGAAAATCGGTGGGTGAATAGGTTAACTATTGAACCTCAAACCTTTTGTGGTTTGAAAGAAATCGAGCTAAAAACCAGGAAGATACAACGAAAAAACCAACAGTGTGTAACAATTATGCAATCGAGATCAGCTAATAAAAAACGACTGCTTGCCACGCCTACCAGATAAACCGCTTAGGGTAATGCTTTGAAAATCGTTGTACAGATGTAGTAATCATCTTAGAAAGGCTCATCAATGGTGTAGAAGAATCAGACTTAAAGCCACGGAGTTATAACACGAAATCCAACTTGGTGCGGCAAGTGCGAGATCGAGATACTCTAATAGAGCAGTCATCCTAATAGAGCAGTCACCCTGAAGAGAATTCAAGAGATCAGCTAGAAATAAGAAACCTGTATAGAGATCAGCTACACACAAGTCACCCTGTAGAGAGATCAGCTAGAAGAAGTTACCTTGTAGGGAGTTCATGCAACTATGGAAAGAGATAGTTCAGCTAGAAAAAATCACCTTGTAGAGTTCAGCTACAAAGAAACCACCATGTAGAGAGTTCAGCTACAAACAAATCGCCCTGTCGAGAGATCAATAGAAGAAGTTACCTTGCAAAGAGTTCAGCTACAAAGAAACTATCATGTAGAGAGTTCAGCTACAAACAAATCTCCCTGTAGAGAGATTAGCTAGAAGAAGTTACGTTGTAGAGAGTTCAGCTACAAAGAAACCATCATGTAGAGAGTTCAGCTACAAACAAATCTCCCTGTAGAGAGATCAGCTAGAAGAAGTTACCTTGTAGAGAGTTCGGTTTCGAACAATTCACACTGTAGAAAGATCAGCTAGAAGAGGTCACCTTGTAGAGAGTTCAGTTACAAAAAAACCACCATGTAGAGAGCTCAGCTACAAACTAGTGACCTTGTAGAGACATCAGCTAGAAGAAGGTACCTTGTAGAGAGTTCAGCTACAAAGCAACCATTCTTTAAAGAGCTCAGCTGCAAACAAATCACCTGTAAAGAATTCAGCTACAAATAAATCACCCTGTAGAAAGATGAGCTAGAAAAAGTTACCTTGTAGAGAGTTCAGTTACAAAGAAACCACCATGTAGAGAATTCAGCTACAAACTAGTGATCCTGTAAAGACATCAGCTAGAAGAAGTTACCTTGAGAGAGTTCAGCTACAAAGAAACCATTATTTAAAGAGCTCAGCTGCAAACAAATCACCTATACAGAATTCAGCTACAAACAAATCACCATGTAGAGAGATCAGCTAGAAGAAGTTAACTTGTAGAGAGTTCAGCTACAAAGAAACCATCATTTAGAGAGTTCAGCTTCAAACAAATCACCTGTAGAGAGTTCAGCTACAAACAAATCTCCCTGTAGAGAGATCAGCTAGAAGAAGTTACCTTGTAGATCGTTCTGCTACAAACAAATCACCCTGTAGAGAGATCAGCTAGAAGAAGTTACCTTGTAGAGAGTTCAGCTACAAAGAAACCACCATGTAGAGAGTTCAGCTGCAAAGAAATCACCCTGTATAAAATTCTGCCATGAACAAATTGCCCTGTAGAAAGATCAGTTAGAAGAAGTTACCTTGTAGAGAGTTCAGCTACAAAGAAACCATTCTGTAAAGAGCTCAGCTGCAAACAAATCACCGTACAGAATTCAGCTACAAACAAATCACCCTGTAGAGAGATCAGCTAGAAGAAATTACTTTGTAGAGAGTTGAGCTACAAAGAAACCACCATGTAGAGAGTTCAGCTGCAAACAAATCACCCTGTAGAAAATACAGCCACAAACAAATTGCCCTGTAGAAAGATCAGTTAGAAGAAGTTACCTTTTAGAGAGTTCAGCTACAAAGAAATCACCCTGTAGAGAGATCAGCTAGAAGAAGTTACCTTGTAGATCGTTCAGCTACAAACAAATCACCCTGTAGAGAGATCAGCTAGAAGAAGTTACCTTGTAGAGAGTTCAGCTACAAAGAAACCACCATGTAGAGAGTTCAGCTGCAAAGAAATCACCCTGTAGAAAATTCTGCCAAAAACAAATTGCCCTGTAGAAAGATCAGTTAGAAGAAGTTATCTTTCAGAGAGTTCAGCTACAAAGAAACCATTCTGTAAAGAGCTCAGCTGCAAACAAATCACCTGTACAGAAATCATCTACAAACAAATCACCCTGTAGAAAGATCAGCTAGAAGAAGTTAACTTGTAGAGAGTTCAGCTACAAAGAAACCATCATTTAGAAAGTTCAGCTTCAAACAAATCACCTGTAGAGAGTTCAGTTACAAACAAATCTCCCTGTAGAGAGATCAGCTAGAAGAAGTTACCTTGTAGAGAGTGAAGCTACAAACAAATCACCCTATTGAAAGATCAGCTAGAAGAAGTCAACTTGTAGAAAGTTCAGTTACAAAAAAACCACCATGTAGAGAGTTCAGCTACAAACTAGCCACCTTGTAGAGACATCAGCTAGAAAAGTTACCTTGTAGAGAGTTCAGCTACAAAGAAACCATTCTGTAAAGAGCTCAGCTGCAAACAAATCACCTGTACAGAATTCAGCTACAAACAAATCACCCTGTAGAGAGATCAGCTAGAAGAAATTACCTTGTAGATAGTTCAGCTACAAACAAATCTCCCTGTAGAGAGATCAGCTAGAAGAAATTACCTTGTAGAGAGTTCAGCTACAAAGAAACCGTAAAGAGCTCAGCTGCAAACAAATCACCTGTACAGAATTCAGCTACAAACAAATCACCCTGTAGAGAGATCAGCTAGAAGAAATTACCTTGTAGATAGTTCAGCTACAAACAAATCTCCCTGTAGAGAGATCAGCTAGAAGAAATTACCTTGTAGAGAGTTCAGCTACAAAGAAACCGTAAAGAGCTCAGCTGCAAACAAATCACCTGTACAGAATTCAGCTACAAACAAATCACCCTGTAGAGAGATCAGCTTGAAGATATTACCTTGTAGATAGTTCAGCTACAAACAAATCACCCTGTAGAAAGATCAGTTAGAAGAAATTACCTTTTAGAGAGTTCAGCTACAAAGAAACCATTTTGTAAAGAGCTCAGCTGCAAACAAATCACTTGTACAGAATTCAGCTACAAACAAATCACCCTGTAGAGAGATCAGCTAGAAGAAATTACCTTGTAGATAGTTCAGCTACAAACAAATCACGCTGTAGAAAGATCAGTTAGAAGAAGTTACTTTGTAGAGAGTTCAGCTACAAAGAAACCATTTTGTAAAGAGCTCAGCTGCAAACACATCGCCTGTACAGAATTCAGCTACGAACAAATCACCCTGTAGAGAGATCAGCTAGAAGAAGTTACCTTGTAGATAGTTCAGCTACAAACAAATCTCCCTGTAGAGAGATCAGCTAGAAGAAATTGCCTTGTAGAGAGTTCAGCTACAAAGAAACCATCATGTGGAGAGTTCAGCTGCAAAGAAATCACCACTGCCCAAATTTCAAGGCAATAGCTCTTTCCAATCTGAAGTTATCAATTGTCAAAGTTGGCAAATTGGATGTGTGTGGAAGGCCCCTTTTTGCAAATCCGGTCACATATGTATTATATATATAATTTGTACATTTACTGATAAAATATTTAAAGTATATCTACTTCATCTTTACTTCTTCCTGTAGTAAAGAAAAAAAACATAGATTAAAAAAGTCCCAAAGCTGGCCATAGGCCGGCTTTGGGGTATACAAATACAAAAAGAAATGAAATCTAATCCAAAACAGCCAAGCTGTAAAAAAAGTGTGCGGCCCTCAGAAAGGCTATGGTGAAAAAAGATGTGAAATCCAAGGTGGCGGCCAAGAAATGGCTGTGATGGTAGGTTAATGGTAAAAATTTTAATAATGACAATTCAGGTGAATTTTTGTGCCGCTTCACAAAATTTACCTGAATTGTCATTATTAAAATTTTTACCATTAACCTACCATCACAGCCATTTCTTGGCCGCCACCTTGGATTTCACATCTTTTTTCACCATAGCCTTTCTGAGGGCCGCACACTTTTTTTACAGCTTGGCTGTTTTGGATTAGATTAGAATTACAGCAACAAAGTTATAAAGCAAAAAACCAAACAAATATAAAATTATGGGATTGAGATACTCCAATAGAGCAGTCACCACGGGGTTAAAAAGGTGTACAAAAAATGTCGAAAAAAAAGGAACCAGAGTTCAAACCAGGCACCTCCATACCTAACAACTGCATCCTTAACCACTGAACCATTGCTACCTTGACTGATCACCTCACTTAGTTTCTGCTTTATAAATGAAATTTCTGGTTGAAATCTGCTCAGTTATTTGTAATTTCCAATACCAATAGATCAATCAATAGAAGTACTAGATTGTTGTAGAACATTCTATGTATGTTCTATTAGAAGTCCTCAAAAATGTGCACTCTATTAGAGTATTACAATAATATTGAATTAAATCATACAATGAAATACTTTATAAGTCTGTCTTCAATAATCATTATTGTGTCTGCATAGAAAAGAAGAAATGTAAGTAAAAACAAACTTCAAAGTGAGCCATAGGCTGGTTTTGGGGCCTTATAAAGTACAAAAAGTAGTGAAATCCATGCAAAAAACAGCCAAGCTGTGAAAAGATGGTGTGGCTTTAAAAAGCCTGGGTGAAAAAAAGTTGTGAAATCAATGGTGGCGGCCAAGAAATGGCTGCAATGATGTTAATGCTAATAAATTTTAACAATGCACACAGCCATTGCACAGGCATTGTTAAACTTTATTAGCGTTAACATCATTGCAGCCATTTCTTAGTCGCTACCTTTGATTTCACAACTTTTTTCACCCAGGCGTTTTAAGGTCACACTATTTTTTCACAGCTTGGCTTTTTTTGTGTGGATATATTTATATATAATATTATATCTATACAGATGCTACAGTCATGATAGTCAGTAATCCAGCTGGCACACCAGTTAGTGGATCTACTAACACATTTGATTATCCCATATTGAGTAGTGTCACTCTGACATGTATGGTGATAACAAGTGATGGATCAACATTTACAGTGACCAACTACCAGTGGAACACTACAGGATGTTACACTAACACAGCTCATAATAGTGGTAATCCAACATGTTTTCCTACTGGTCAGACAACACAAAGTGTAACTGGTAATGATCTAACTGCAGAGGATGCTGGTACCATCACTTGTACTGCAACTATTGGCGGCATTGACTATACCAGCGAACCATTAACACTTCGTATATCAGGTAAAATACAACATATCATTGTGCATGCATGGCAGATACCAGGTTAAGTGTTATGGCATTTATTACACACCTTAGTTCATAATGTCAATGCAGAGACTATTCAAATTTGACAACTATTTGATGTTGGTGACCGGGTAGTTATAAAACCTGGAATTGAAATGGGAAACAAAACAAAACGAAAATCAGCCTGCAGTGACAATCACTATTATTATGTACAGTAAGCTAGCTATAGCATATGCACAGACTTTAATTTGATATCTGTTTTACTGATGCATCAAACAAGACTCCAGATGGCAGTTTTCTCTGCATGGCCAGCGCTTATCAATCAAAAGATTATAAACACCTGAGGGTCTAGGGACTCTACAATAGAAAGTTCGTAGGGGCGGTTTTTAGGGGGGTTTCAGAAATCTCCCACTGAAAAAATTGCACGCTCCCCTACAGTTTGTGTGGGTGATCAAAAACTCACCAAGAGTTATACGTACTGTATTATATTAGGACTTTTCTACTGGCAACATTTCATACTTTGCATTTGAAATCACCATTATGGCGTTCAACAGTATGTAGTGACCCCCTTTCTTTGTTCTTCAACTTACAGCTAGGCTGAAGTTGTAATTCCAGAGTGGAAACCCCCTCTGAAAATTTCTAGATCCGCCCCTGCTGTGCTTGGGTAGGTGAGTGTTGATTGACCCTTCACCACTTTCATAAGAGGTGTCAATGTGAATAGCCATGCACAGTTCTCCGCTTATAGCATCAACCCATGTACTGCAGCCAACCATAACTATACTAGTCTGTAATGATCAAGGTGAACTAGCTGTTCCTCTTATGAAAATGGTTAAGGGCCAATCACCACTCGCCTACCCAAGCACAGAACTTTCCAGACCCTCAGGCTTTTATAATTTTTATTGATAAATCTAATGCACGTATCAATGTCATGCCCCATCCCCCAACCCTGGGTAGGGTGATTTGACAAATTCTAGTATCAAGTCCCCCACCTCAAGAGAGAAGGTTTCATCGATCTATTAAAATAAATTTTGGTTCAGTAAACTGCCGCTGTCAAAACTCCCAGGGGTGGGGCAAGTGTAGATGCCAAATCCCCAATAGATGTATGAGGACCTCCAGGGGTGGGGCTTGACATTGATAGGTGCATGATAAGCGCCATGCAGAGAAAACTGCCACCTGGAGTCCGAGCTGGAGTCTTTCTTGATGTATCAGTAAAACAGGTGTAGTCTGACTGTGCATAATAATATTATAGTGATTGTCACTGTAGGTTGATTTCGTTTCGTTTCATTTCCCGTTTCAATTCCGGATTTTATAACTATCCTTGGTACCAATGTTTCAAAACCCTTATTTTGAATCGATCATCTAGTGTAGCTACTATTGAAGATGTGGCATTTATATAACTAAATACGGTATACCCTTACAATATTCCCATCCCATTCACCAGTGAACTGCAGTATATGTGAACAATTTGCAAAAAGGTATACATTTTCATAATACATTGTTCATAGCATTGCTAATGGCTAAAGTTTCCCCCACTCAATTTGATCATGAATGGAACTAATCACAGGCATCTATTGTATTGGTAGAGTACACTTAAAATTTGAGCACTATTGCAGGTAGTAGTTAAATAAGGGTGTGGTGGGTGGGGGAAGTGGGTGGGTGGGCAACTTATAGGAGAAATAAGTGGAGTAAGAAGACAGGTAACGTTGCCAGGCTCTATTTGACACTATAGTGGATGCTTTATGTCTACTGAGAGCACTTGTGACATTCGTGCTGCTGTCTGGCTGAGGTGTTCCAGCAAATCCAGCAAATCCAGAGTCATATCAGATCATCACCTGTAGATTAAAACACAGGAACAGAAAGCAGACCATTAGTGTAATAGCATAGCAAACTGTTCATGAAACACTGTATAATATTTGTGTAAAAGGTCCCTTATAGCACATTTGGTCACATATAAAAGTGAGATCATTTTTGTGTGTAGTTGAACAATTAAGTGCTGTTTTGTTGAGCTGTAAGAACATTATCAGTGACTGGCTGTATATAATTTATATATATATATATGAAGGATAACCATTTATGTGATATTGTAGTTTCTTCAACCACTGTATATACTGTAGTTTATGAAAGCTATGTATATAGCATTATATAAACATTAAGCTGTTTTGTATTTAGTATTTTATAATGAACTATTTTTGTATCCTATGCACATGTAAAAGACTGCCTGGCTGTTACATTTGTATACAGGAATTGCCATTATTGGGGGCCCAGAAAGTACTGGAAGTAGTGATGTGTCTGTTTCTAACATGATTGAAGATTACTCAACTATCAGTCCGATGGGAACTGGATTGCTATTTCGTTGTGTTAGTGGATTGGGACCAACTAGGAATGATAACATCGAACTTGGTGGATTACTTTTTGGTAGTGCAATGATTCAAGATGGAGATTGTAATGGTCCTGTGATACAGCCTCAGGGAGCAACTATTACTAATTTTATTGGAGTCATAAATGTATTTTTATGCAGTTCACTTAACCCTAATAATGAAGGTGTTTACACATGTGTGATGAGAAACAGTAGCATGATGGAAGAAACTGTCAGAGTTGGAGTCTATTTGCCAAGTAGAAGTGAGTTGTACATATGTTTTAGTAGTTGAATGTCTACAATGATATACTACATATTTCTATGTGCAATTAAGACACATAGTAGTGTGTCATGCAGCCAAGAAAGTTGGAGCGCCATACCATGAGTATATTTACAGGAAGAAACAAAACACAATAATATTTTCATGCACACATAGCTGTGTACTCCCTTCTCAAATTTGAATCATTTTAGTACTGTAAAACCCTCTACCTTCAGCACCCCACATACCAAATTTGAGTAAGATTGCCTTATGCAATTGTGAAATATGAGTTTTCAAAAATTGGCTTAATTTCTTTGGGCTTATTTAGGGGGCTCGGGAGCTTTAATTATTATTTTGGCACATGTACTGTACAAAAGCCATTATAGTATGCAAATGCGTATCTCGATTTTCTTGAGCTTTGTATCAGTTTTTGTTAGAAACAGTCAATCAGTACAATTGCTGCTAAGGTAAGATTTGTATGAATCTATGTGCAAATTATATCCTTATATTAACACAGTGAAAACTGTCTAATCAGGTCAGAGGTATGTCTAAACTGGCATTATAAAAATCCCCACATGTGTCAACGGTGTACAAACTGACCTGTTTAATCCAGCCACATTATTCCTTAATGAGTCCATAAAATCTTATGATTACCGGAATAGACAGGTTTCACTGTACAGAAATTGGTATTTAACTAAGCAGATGGACAATTGTAGAGATATAATGATCTATAGCTTCTCCTGTTTTGACCACTCCATCACAAAGTGTCAATTCTACACTGGGAAATTCAGTTTCATTAACATGCACTTCAGAAGGATCACCACCAGATACTTTTACTTGGATGAAGGATGGAATTGAATTACAAAACAACATTATTACTACAAGTGTGATTTACACTGCATCTGCTGCAGTCTTCCAAAGTACCTACAGCATTAGTAACATCAGTAATAGTGATATTGGGAATTATACATGTACTGTAACTAACCCTATTGGAAGTGCTAGCTTGGACATTGTTCTTGATGCTATTGTTGGTAAGCAAGTGTCAATGTTATTATATAGTCTACATGTATACTGTCATGTACTCATGCACACAATATGTTGATACTGGTTTCCACATAATTGTAAACCTATCCTGTACACATAATTATTAGGAGATCATCCTAAGAGGCACACAGAGTAAATTTTTGGCAGTACGACATGTGTTGTGACACATCACTTTTGTGTTACAAAAAGTACTTGCTATAAATGTTCACAAACTTTACAGAAAAATCGAATACTTATTGTGGGAAACCGTGATAGTGGTGTATATGAGGTTTACATGCATTTAAATAGAGGATATGCATACCGTCAACTTTCTATTATACATGTGACTTTAACATGTCCCAATGGTAACTGAATGTATTGTGGTCTATGCGGAAAAGTGTGAATCGCTTCATTGCATCTATGCCACCAGCTACAGATAATTATTCTACAGCAACAAATTTCTCTAACTGGAAGTAATATATTGAAATTGAGAAACTTTCCTTGTGGTTCTAGTGATGAGTTATTGTCTTAGCCGCAATCACTTCCCATACTTTTGTATGGGATTCATGCAAATCAGTCACCATTGAGACTTGGTGCCGTGGTGCTGTGCAAGCCTAATATCTTTTTTTTTCAAATAATTTAGTGTGCTTACTGTATTGTCTATTGAGAACTAGCTCATTAATTATAATGGCATTAATCAGAAGATTAGTGTGCATTAACTGGAGTATACCCATGCCTCCTAGTGTGAACAATGTGACGCATCAGTCACAACTAAGTGCTAATACTTTAGATCTCCCTTTAGATCATAACTGTATGCTAGCATATCTATATGTTCCTAGATGTGCATTTACTTTGTGTTATTGTGGGAAACAATTAGGCTAGCCACTATGCCAGGTTAAACATGCATTGTAACTAACTCCCTTTTTGTGGTTAAAAACCAAATGGAGCAACAGTGCATGATATAATTCACAATGCCAAGTTTGGTAATAATTATGGATGTGATTTAGGTTCATAAAAACATTGATTGTTTGTCACGCCTACAGAATGAACTGTTGAACGGATCACATTGATAATCATTGTGTGGATAGTCAACCCAACACTGCTGAAGCCTTTTGTGATTGCAAGTGAATCAGTATCAGCTACAGAATTATAGCTAATGCATGTTTATAAAAAGTTGGTCTACCGGAGTAGTCACCCTAATAAAACATTCATGAGAAAACACCCACACTGCTATCACTGTAGAAAGAGCTATGACTGGCTTTGGGGCTTGTAAACATTAATAGAAGTAATATCTATACCAAACAGTGGAGCTGTGAAGAAAGGGTGCAGCCACCCAAAAGTTAGGGTTAAAATATTGTGAAATTAACAAGTGTAACAGACTTGGTATAGTGGTATTTATCTATAATATTTGTATCTTTGATGTATTGTAAGGTAATCAACATGCACTTGTAAGTTTACACACTTGTCATGCTCTGGTGGTCAGTGGTTGTATAAAGAATCATCGAGTTGTTAGTAAACACGTCTGACAAGTACACCATTGTGGGGTTTGTCACAGTGGCATAGTTGGCAGGATAAGCTGTCCACTACTTCACACAGCCGCATCCATTTTTCTAACCATATACATGGATCTGTGGTACCATGGAGTAATGGTACCAGTTAAAGTGAAAGTGTTTTCCAGTTGATTCAGTATCTTGTGTTTCCTTCCTTGCAGCGATGACCACTCTGCCTGGGGACCAGGCATAGTGTGACCAACTGCAATTGCCTAAATGGCAGCAAAATCATTCACTCCTGTTTCCAGACACCTTCAATTATGATGGACATTTTTGATCACTGGTTGAGTCATTTTGAAACTGTCTCAGTAATTAATCAATGTAGTGACATGGGTAAATTGCTGTGGATGCATGTGTGCATGAAAGGGAAATCTCATGTGGCCTATGCTCATGAGACTGGAGAATACCATCAAGCAGTGAGAGAAGCCCTGCGCGAATGTTTTGAGCTTAGTTGTAAAGCTGAGTTATACAGGATTGACTTTCATAATCATGAGAAAAGGGTGGAAGAGAGTTGGGCCGATTTTGCAGATGATTTGTTGACCGTTGTATGCAAGGAGTTTCTGAGTTTAGACGAAAAGTCATTAGAGCAGATAGCACTTGATAAGTATACGAACAAATTGCATGATTCTAATAATATATTTCATTTGAAGTAAGAAGTGATGCCCACATACACTGAAAGAAGCAGTTCATGTGACTATTAAGCTGGATACATATCTTTTAGCATTAGGAAGACTAGTGAATTAAACCAAGCCAGTCACATCACCAAAGCTACACCAGACATAAACAGAGACATTCAATATCTACTCCAACATATTGAAGCAGTGGAATTAATTTCCCAGGATCTATCCAAAAACCAGG
The DNA here is from genome assembly GCF_963678975.1 of Dysidea avara. Taxonomy (NCBI): domain Eukaryota; kingdom Metazoa; phylum Porifera; class Demospongiae; order Dictyoceratida; family Dysideidae; genus Dysidea; species Dysidea avara. Next base: position 9,192,865 of record NC_089276.1, read on the forward strand.
AATGCCTAGTACCAAAGCCAAAGAAAAGTAAACCTATCAGTTGTTATCGGTGTGGTGAGGTCGGACATTATTCCCGAGGGTGTGGTGCATAAGCACATACTATTGGTCAGCAAAACAGAAAAGACAGCAAGGAAGAACAGTGGTGTAATGCCAGATCAGATAAACCAAATAACTTATCAATTAATAATGTGTCCAGCTACGTGTTGTCATGCGAAGTATATGAAATTTCAGTCTCCTTCCTTATTGACACTGGAGCTAGATTTACTTATCTTTTCTGTATGGGATGAGGTAAAGCTAGTGGCAGGAGAACTGAAACAAGTCATTAGCCATTGTCTGGTGGGTGTCAATGGAATTCCACTAGTTTATCACTGCCCCATATCCATTTACGAAGTAACGTTTGATCACAACTTCTTTGTTGCTGATCGCCTTACAGCAGATGCTATTCTAGAGTTGGACTTTCTGGATTTTAACAAGTGGATATTAGACCTTGCCAAGGGTAAAATGCTTGTGGCTGATCAGAGTGTTTCACTCTTACCCAAATCTCACAGCATCAAAATGTTTTCAAGCACAGTCATAGTACTCAATACTTGTGTTATCCCATCACACAGTGAAATGGAAATAAGGAACTTGGCTGGCAGAAGGACTTACATTGCAAACCTTGCCAATCATGGTAGCTAGAATGTTCAGAATCAATCAGTGGAAGTCTGAGTGGTCAGTACGTACGTATGTACTCCGTGTTACTTTTTGCAAAAACAGTAAGATTGGTACTGCTGAACTAATCAAGGAGTCAGAAATCTGTAGTACAAGTGTAGATGATGATCGCCATAACCAATCTAGTATAGCAGTTGACATGCCACTCTTGCTACTTGATAATATCTTGGCAGCACAGAAGGAACAATTATTTTTTTGGCCCTGCTGTCCCAGGATTCTGATATTATTGCTAAAGACATTGATGACCTGGGTTACACAACAGTGATGAAGCATTGTATTGACACAGGCGACTCAGTTCCTATTGGATAACAAGCACAGAGAGTACCCTACCGCAACATGAAACAGTATATAAGCTATTGGATGAGATATTGTTGACAAAGGGTATCATTATTTCTCCCTCTGAGAGCCCCTGGGCCTCACCCATTGTTCTTGTCGAGAAAAACAATGGGTCTATTCACTTTTGTAGAAAAGTCAATACAATAGCCAGAAAAGGATGCATACTCATTTCGTAAGGTGCCCTTGGATACCTTGACTGGTTCTGTGTGGTTCTCTACCATTGATCTGAAGAGTGGATACTGTGGCAGTGGAGCCCAAGGACAAGAAGACAGCTTTTTGTACACAAGAATGACTTTTTGAGTTTAATGTAATTTCCTTTTGGCTCCTGCCACATTCCAACTTTTGATGGACTGTGTATTGGCAGGCCTTCAGTGGTCAAACTGCTTGGTATACATTGATGATGTAATTGTAATGGGAATGTCTTTTGAAGACTATTCACACAATTTACAAGTGTGTGATCACCTTCACTCTGCTGGCCTTTAGCTGCACCTGCTAAATGCCAGTTCTTGCAGCATGAAGTGTACTTCTTAGGGCAGACAGTTTCTATTAAAGTGGTTGCTCCAGATCTTAACAAGACAGGAGATGTAGTATGGTTGCATTCATCTGTACCACCATGTGGGTTAATACAAAAACTATATCATCCTTGGACTGTGTAGTATTATGTAATGAACAGACTTTTGTAATAGGATATAAATAGTCTCATGATTGTAATAATTATTATCAGTTATTGTAATCTTGAGTGTGCTGGTGATTTTTGTATTGATTAGCAGCATTATTGAGAATCATTTTACTTGTTAGTGAATGCACTGCAGCAACCACCACAGACTGGTCCATTCAGAGCACTTAAGAAACTATCAAAGGCAACATATAGAGATTGCAAGGGAAAAGAGTCACTACATTTTGATAATTTAAAACTATGTCCAGTTGGAATGCAGGTATCTACTAATAATGATTTTCAGTCATCAATGTCAGCAGGGACTTCTACAAACCCTTAAATAGATAGTAAAGTCAAGCAACCACAAGTCTCTGCACCAATTGGTACACACCTAGAAATAATTAATTCAGAAGATGATGATACATACTATGCACCAGTGCATCCAACACTTGCAACTGTATCACACAGAACACAACAATACCCAGTAGACCTCCACAACGACTTAATGACTATATCCGACATTGACATAATTCTACAGGATGAGACATCCCCTCGGGGTAATGTAACAGACTTGGTATAGTTGTATTATTTATATTATTTGGATCTTTAATGTGTAATCAACATGCACTAGTCAGTTTACACATATGTCATGCTCTGGTGGTCAGTTGTTGTATGAAGAATCATTGAGTTGCTAGTAAGCTCGACCGACTAGTACACCGTCGTGGGGTTTTTCATGTAAGAAAATGGCTGCAATGATGTTAATAACCAATCATTTCTATTAATCATTAAAGATGAATGGTATTCCGAGCCACCAACAGGGGTAGGGAGGGCAACAGTAACATTTTGCCCTAGTCCAAGAGGGCCTCCAGGGGCCTCATAGCTGCCCCACAGCTACATTATCATCCACACACACAAACATCAAATGTACAACAATGTAAATATTCCTTGTACCTTGAAGCTAGGCATGCATCTATTATGCCGGCATAATTTTGGGAATAATAGGTACTGAAAAGCATTGGGGAATATTCTGGAATAATCGGATGAATTCTAAGAATAATTGGTACAAAAGTATAAGTTTTTGTTGTGGTGCAGTGTAAAAATCTTTTAGATTTACTACCAAAACAGTGCAAGCATAAAATGGTGAAAACATTCGAGATACTCTAATAGAGCAGTCATTTACTCTAATAGAGCAGTCAACTTCGAGTCCATAATTCTAATAGAGCAGTCACTTGTTTAAAAATCGTAACAAAATTACTAATTTGGCACACATATTTGGGAAATAATAGATAGACTTAGGAATATATTTGAGCATAATAGGTGAATAAAAAAGAAGTGCCAGAAAGAATAATAGGAAGATTTTGGAGCATAATAGACTTAAGCCTACTTGAAGCCTCAGTAAGATATACCATGTATTAGCCAGCCAGCCAGCCAGCGCAATAAGTATTGAGTATATTTCTAGGTGCAGCTATTACTTGTAATACATCTTATAAGGCGCTTATAATTTTATAATGGCTGCGTGCAATGTTAACATTAATATCATTGTAGCCATCTGTTGACCTCCACCTTTTATGCACAAAAATTCTTTGTTGGTAAAAAGATCAAGCATAAATGGTTGGATGAAACTGGAATTGAACAGTGGTATTGTGGTAAAATCTAGGGCAAGGGTTTAGGTATGGAATAGTAGTATATTAATGCACAATATGAAGGTGAAGAAGATATTCTAAATCAAAAGTTACTTAACGATTCGGACTTAGGAGACTTAGAGATTGGTTCATAGTTATAACTGTAGTAGAATGCAATAGTGAGTTAGTGATGTGCTAAGAAATGTGAAATGTGTTACACATGCAGGAGTGTATCCAGGATTTTTAAAGGTGGTTTCCAAATTTGATTGTGAGTTACAGGTGTGGGGTTTAGGGACACAGCCCCCAGCTGCTTACAGATTATGTACATTAAAATGCTTCTAAATTTATGATTTCATGGATGATAAACTGTTTTCAATAATACAAGTGCAAGAAAAAATTAGGAATTTTCTGTATTAGTAGGGACTGCAGTAATAAAAAAGCACTGATCAAGCCGCTGAGACAAAACACAACTGAATGATTGCATTTTAATCCCTACTTTAGCCTGCTATGATGTATGGTTAAAGTAGGAATTAAAATGCAATCATTCAGTTGTGTTTTGTCTCAGCGGCTTGTTTCAGTGCTTTTTATTGCTACAGTCCCTACTCATATGGAAAATTCCAAATTTTTTCTTGCACTTGTTTGTGTACTTTTTTGTAAACATCATTGAATAACTGTATTTAGTAATTCATGAATAACCTGCAATTCCCGAAATACGCAGCTAAACGTTCCTAAGGATGCGTATTTTTAACAACTACGTTAAACAACCCACAGAAGTATCTTTTCAACTGTTTTATAGTGTGTCTACAGTATTATTTTCCACTAATTCTCTCAACAAAGCCTCAGGGCTGCTCTTACTTTTAGTTCACGTAAGTACGGGTCATGCCCACTTTCTAGACGATGAGATACGTGAGCCTATGAGGCCTACTACAGTGCTATTCAGTTGTAATACACCTGAAAAGTTCTCTGGGAAAGCTACCCATAAAGTCTGTAGAGAGGTGCTATACACACCTGGTATTTAAACTCGGAAAAGAAACCACTTTCAAGCCAAAGCAAACACTCTAATCCTTACACGAGTAGTTTCTCAACTGGCGATGTTGAACAGGCAGCAGAATATCCTGAGGTGTATCCCAACATTAAAATCACGTACTCGCTACAATTATGCTACACATTTATTCCAATATGTTGGGGTGCTGTGGTGTGTGTGCTTTGATGGAAGCCGTACCCATGAGCGATGGCCACGATAAAGAAGGATCAAAGATAAAACAGTGAGACAGTAGCGCATACATCATAGGTATTTAATGTTGTGAAAGGTTTTTTCGCCACAAAATTCAAAGCGTTTCCACCAAAGAAGCAAGGCTGTAGCTGTAGCCAGTTTTCTGCTATGCTTTACTGAACGCATCAGGCAGGCAGTAAGGCAGTAGAAAATTTGCTAAAATAATTTTTTTTAAATTTTGTAGCACCTCGTTGGAAATGTTTCGGGTCGTTCTGAAGACACATTTTGGCTTGTTTATACTTGACCAATACTGTGAAGTGGCCATGAAGGATTTCTGAAGATGATTTTCGGTAGATTTTTCTTTGTGGATCACACCAACACCTTCATCGTCCCTACTATACAGTACTATTATACTGTATGATGCTCAGATCCCGTTAAGTCCTATATGTACTGGCCAGGTAATGCTACAATCCAGATGGTTATATATTCAAATTTTCCAGTGAAAAACTCCTTATTTTACCATACTTGGTCTTAGATTCAAAACTTGTATTCCGTTATGAATGTTTTATTAGAGTAGTTTGACTGCTGTATTAGATTTACAACTGACTGCTCTATTAGAGTATCTCAATTAGTAAAGGTTTTCAACATGTAACCTTGTTCTTTCTGTGAGAGATTGTTATAGAGGTTATGTAGGGGGTGTTACTCACCAGATTTGACACCATTTTGAGTAGAATGTCCCACAATACATTAAAAAAATCGCAAATCATTTCTCTCATCCATCAGGGATAGTTTCACTATAAACAGTCGCTGGTTAGAATGGCATTTACTTACTATTTAATATATGTATTCATCAAAACCATCATCAGTTACTCACTTTTAAATATTGCTGTACAACGCTCGATACTTTATTCACTCATTACATGACAAAATCCTGAAATATTCCATATTCTTGAGTGTTCACATGACTCCAGCATAGCCTCTATATGTACAAGATTCCTATTACACTGTAGCTATATGCCCTGTTCTCATTGATTAGGTATATTCAGTTGTTCTGTTAAACTAAGATAGTCTGGTGCTCCTACTGTAAGCCTACTAGTTAAATTTCAGAGCGAGTTTCTAGAACCCAAGGAGACCATCTAAATATGCCCCCAACGTGTCATGTTATTTTAAAATAAATCTTTAACATCATAATATTCAAAAATCTGTTGTTGTTGTTGTTTTTTTGTTGTTTTTTTATATTGTTTTTTTTTTTTTGCGTTTTAGTGCCATTTAAGCATATGTAAAATTAAAAGTGTGGCTGACATTTAAATAACTACAACATTTGTACAAATATATGACACTGACCTGAATTTTTTCCTGCATTTCTCTAACCACATGGCATCACCACAACATAAAATTACCATGACCGCTTTATATTCCTGAAAAAAATTACATGTAAAAATATTTTCGTATGATTTACATGAAAGACTGCTCTATTAGAGTAGTTCGACCTTATGTAAAAATTTTTGTGTAAGAAATTTCCATATAAGTTTTTGCATATGAAAATTATGTTACAATGAAAAAAGCAAATTACGATAAGGTGTTTGCCATGAAGTTTTACTTTTTGTTGGAAATGGCTACTGTAATGATCACATAATAGATCAACAATGAAGAGCCACTATTAATGTAGTTACCAAATTATTTTTCTATAATAACATTGCAGTGACACCACTTAAAGGTAGTCATTACAGCAGAGAAGCATGATGGTGTATGTATTATAGAAACCAAGGTTCTCAATCAGTTTAAATCACAGCAAGGTGAAACACTCGAATTTCATTGGCTACTTGCAAGTATCTAAATCCTGTACATCCTTTGTTAATGTCTCAATACTCTGGGGCGACACAAAACACGGCAAATATACACCTGTAACATTGGCAACGCATGGGTGTTTAACTGGATAGCAAGTGTTGTTACAAGTTACAGGAGCTTGATCTCTCAAGAACACTACATTTCTCCTGTTACAAGCAGCTGTGAAGTTACAACAAGCAGCAGTGAAGGTACAACAACGAGCTGAGTAGTTAGACATTGAATCGCAGGGTTCTATGGAATTTATAAACCGTCAGGCCAGAAGTTATGTAATGTGTGATAAATGTGTAGCACAGGTAGCTTGCCGAAGCTTACAAAACAATTGCACTTGTATTATACATGTACTAATTAAGTAAAACCAATCACATGTAACTTACAAGTTAGACAGGTATACTGCTGCTATTATACTGTGTACTTTTTGTAGCAATAAAGTATCTTGTTTTTACATTCATACAGATACGACATACACAGTTACCATAGTCAGTAATCCAGTTGGTACATCAGTTAGTGGATCTACTAACACATTTGACTATCCCATATTGAGTAGTGTCGCTCTGACATGTATGGTGACATTAAGTGATGGGTCAACACCTACAGTGACCAGCTACCAGTGGAACACTGGAGGATGTTACACTCATCCTGCTCATAATAGTGGTAATCCAACATGTTTTCCTACTGGTCAGACAACACAAAGTGTAACTGAGAATGATCTCACTGCAGAGGATGCTGGTACCATCACTTGTACTGTAACCATTGGAGGTGTTGTCTATACCAGTGAACCATTAACACTTCGTATATCAGGTAAAATAAATACAGTGTAATAACATTTGTTTATGAGTGCATGCCAGATACTATATGTCCATACATATACCACTGAGCTATCCTATAGAAAGTGGGACAATACTAGACTACTATGCTGAAAATTTTATCTATTATGCTTATAGTACTAAAATCAAGTCTTTTATGCTCAAATGTATGCTTTCAAAATTATGCTCAACAGCTGACTGTTCTAAGTGTATTAGATTAAGTGACATGTTAAGTGAAGTGTTATTAATGTGAAATTCACAATAAAAATCCTTAACATTTGCTCTTTGTTTGTTTTCTTTTTAGAGCGCATTGCTCGTTTTATCCCTATAATGCTGGGAAAATGCTTAATGCTTTTGATCACCTATAGTGCATGACATAATTTGCCAGAACCTAGGAAGCGCATACAGTGTGTTATAGTCCAGGTCTGGAGCCCACGGTCTGCCTAGTCTGCTATTGGCCAGACCACTTTCAGCTACTTTAATATTGAGATACTCTAATAGAATAGTTATTTCAATACTGTAATAGAGCATTCAGTATAGAATATAGCCCCTGTTCATGCTAGCTGTCTTCAAATTGGTTTTCAACAGTTACAGTGAGTCATCCACATGGCATTGCATTGAGCTAGCTACTTGATCATGTATTTCTTGCATTAGCAGTTACAATCAAAATAGCCTCTAAATGCCATTTCAAAGTGTACATATTCAAAAAAGTCCCTGGGGCAACACAGACCCCCTGTTTTGGCATTCTTAGTACATGCAGTTGAGTATCACACAATAAAGATAATTGCTGACTTAAATATTACATCATCATACCTTAAGGTAGTGTGCACAACTATGAGTACAACCACTCAAAATCTCTGGAATCCGCCCAAATGTGTTCTTGTATTGCTGAAAGAGCATTATCAGTTACTGTCTGTATAGAAGGGAACCATTCTGTGATCGTAGTAATATTTACTAGTTTTTCAGCAACTGTCTCATCAAAGATATGGCACAATTGCTTTTTGTTTACAGGTAGTATTGTATAGTGAGTGAAGTTTAATTCTTGGCCTGTGCATGCACATGTATAAGACTACCTGTAGTTTTTTTGTATTGTATACAGGAATTGCCATTATTGGGGGCCCTGAAAGTAGTGGAAGTAGTGATGTGTCTGCTTCCAACATGATTGAAGATTATTCAAGAATCATTCCGATGGGTACTGGATTGCTATTTCGGTGTATTAGTGGATTGGGGCCTACTAGTAATGATAACATCGATCTTGGTGGATTACTTTTTGGTAGTACAATGATTCAAGATGGACAATGTAATGGTCCTGTGATACAGCCTCGTGGAGCAACTATTAGTAATTTCATTGGAGTCATCAATGTGTTTTTATGTAGATCACTTAGCGCAAACACAAATAGTGAAGGTGTTTACACGTGTACGATGAGGAACAGTAGCATGATGGAAGAGAGTGTCAGAGTTGGAGTCTATTTGTCAAGTAGAAGTGAGTTTTTGTAGAACACTGCATAGTATTATGCTTTACCCACTCTTATTTGTCTAGTAACTATTACTTCTACAGTTAAAACAATTTGGCTGTGCAAAAGGGCACATACATGAAAGTTTCACTGTGTTTACATTAGCCACTAACATAGTTCATGTCTACACCTGGGCATACCCGGGCAATTTCACAGGCATCAGTTTACCTTGCCCTGGCATCAGAAAATCTTCTGGCATGGCAGTCACGCAAATACACTGTTACAATTTGTTAATTACGATCAGATTCTATTCACTAGGGCACCATTGACTGGAGCAAATTCTTGCAGTGAATTCTTGCAGCAAATTATTGCATGGACAATAAGTGCTGTACATTTAATTAAGTCTGACTTCTAATATTAGCACTGTAGATTAAGACTTACTAAATATCTGAAACACAGAGTTGTGCCCCCCAAAACAAATGGTGCCAATATGTTGTTGCATCGAAGCGATGGTGGTATAGAGCTCGCCGAGACTGCAAGAAGTGGAAAATAATCAAGATGACTAGCTGTTTGGCTACTTGATTTCAGTAGCAGGGTAGAGGTCTAATGCTTAATAATCAGTGCCAGAATGTATTGTGATACAACTACGATGAAGGAGTGTTTAGGAAACAATGTGAGAGAACTACTGTAGTAGGATACTTTGTCGATAGAATCACTCAGCAGGGTGTGGTAGAGTTGGCGGCTGGTTACAAGGAATGGTATCCCTACTGACTAGATGAGCTGGTGTTATGATGGTTTTGTGATCTGCACAAGTACAAGTCAGTCTGCAAGAAACCTGTTGGTTCAGCAGTGTTGTTGATTATGAGTTGAAACATCCTTTTGATTGGCACGTGATGCTGCAGTAACACAAGTGATACATGCATCATAGATAGAGAGTGATTGCAGCCTCTACAATTATGTGTACAGATAGAGTTAACAACTGTTGCTAGCCATGCCATACACTTAAAAGTAACAATTTGATGAATGCACATATGAACCCACACAGGTTGTTCACTGGACTAGCTGTACAGGTAATGGGCTTGCCTGGGAATCATGTTGGGGCTAGATATGCCCCTGATGTGTCGTGTGGCCAGGAAAGCCGGTATGCCACACTGTAGGTACATTTACAGGAAGAAACAAAACATGATTTTTGTGCAAACATAACTCCATGCTCCCTTCTCGAATTGGAACAATTTTTATACTGCAAACGTTCTTCAGCTTCAGCACCCCACATAACAAATTTGGCATAAAAAGCTTATAGACAAATAATATACCTAACTTGAAAAGAATTTAAAACACTAAATACAGGGACTTTATATAGCCATAAACAAGTAAGCACAAAATTATATGATTATAAATTAGCTTTAGTATTGGATAGGTAGGTATTTTTCTGTGGATGAAAAAAGTTATGAAATCAAAGGTGGCGTGAAATACATGACTAATTGTTATGACTATTATTGTTGTTATTGAATTATTGAATGCTTATACATGAATTGGTGATCCTTGTACTGATGTAGCTGAAGTTCTTGTGCATGTGTTAATGATCTCACATTTTATAGCTCCACCTGTTTTGACTACAACATCACAAACAATTCATGCTGCACTGGGTGATTCAGTTTCATTAACATGCACTTCAGAAGGATCACCACCAGATACTTTTACTTGGATGAAGGATGGAGTCCAACTGCAAAATAACATCAATACTACAAGTGTGACTCACACTGGATCTGCTGCAGTCTTTCAAAGCACCTACAGCATTAGTAACTTTAGCAGTAGTGATATTGGGACATATACATGTGCTGTCACTAACCCTATTGGAAATGCTAGCTTGGACCTTGTTCTTGATAATCGTTTTAATACCAGTAAGCAAGTGTCAATGTGTTTATGTATAGTTCTCATGTACGCATGGACATATTACTGTACAGAGGGAGACAATATATAGTACATTCTATTGATGCCATTTAGCAGGAATATCACATTGACAAATTTCTTAATGTGATATTTGATTTTCTAAGAATTTAATAAAACATGTAGGAAAAATCATTTTTGTAATTATTCTTTTGAACTATTGTAACACACAAGTAAAATTACCACAAACAACTATCTATTAAAGCATTCACTATATTCTGTAAAATTAATGATTTTGCACCTTTACAAATGATGTTCATATGCTAATATTGGTTTATAGGTAATGCTCTGCAATATACCAGTAATACCATTTATGGTGATAAATTATCATAACCGATTATCATACAGTGACGTCCTTTGATAACTGATATATTGAAATACCGTTACATCGATGAATACCAGTATAGGATTGCTTTTAACCCAGCCTTTGGTGTTTAATTACCCAATTTTGTTGATGGTGTAGCAGAAATGTCCTAAACAAAAACTTGAGGTTCTCACATTACAACACATGTCTACTTGTACACTATATATAATTTTAGTTTTTGGGGTGCATACCGCTTCATACCAGGCCCAAGAAATGATGCAATAGTTACAGTAACCAGCTAACTATATACTGACATACCGTGATATATTCCTGTTACTAATACCGTGTATTCAAATTTCAATACCGTTGAATGCTATTTATAGGTCCGTGGTATGCATGTGCCCATGTTGACTTTTATTGGGAAACTCTATATAAATATTTATTTTATTTTAGTTATGAAGACTTTACAGCACAAGTGCTGAAGGTCTGTAGGATTCCTGATCCTACAGCCTGTTAAAAGTTGTTACAGAAAGTATGTTTGAAAAGGTGGAGAAAGGAGAAAAAATCCAAGTCTGGAAATAATATTCAAACTCTTGTCAATGTTTTAAAGGTCCCTTATTTGGCACCCATGCCATAGCAAAGTGCAATACATGGCTTGAGGGTTACTAGAACCCTGTGTTTTCAAGTGTAATGTATTTACACTACTACATACATAGGAATTTGTTGGACCTTAAGTCCTTAACACAAAATAGCAGATACAAGCCCATTTCACCTGCCTTTTAATTCAACAGGGCTCTTGCTATTCATTTAAACACTTATATGCATTGCTAATAGTAATGGCTGCATAATTTCTGTATTTTGTATTGTCTCAGAGTATGGTTTCTATTGTACATGAGTGTGATGCTCAGGCTTGCACAAATAACAAACATTAAATGTGACCGGATTTCACATAACAAGGCTTCCACGCACACAAAATCAAACTTACGTTTTTACCAGAAATGGATTGCTGGCCTAATACAGTACACTATCATATTCCATACTGTACTTCCTTCAGGACTGGCAAGTCTGGTTTCTGTGGCAGCTTTCTTCCGACCCTGTCAAAGCCACAAGTGGGAGATTGGTGCCATTGAATGGCCATGGCTTTGTGATAATGGTGTGTAGTGAGCTGGGACTTCACAGAGAGCTTGCCAATGTGTTCTCAGTCAATTTGGAGTGATTTGAGGGCCATGGAGGGCCATGGAGAGCCCAAACTTGGCCTCTGGATTCCAATCGTCTCCTTGCTTCATTTTATACCCCTATATTAAGCCCACCCACCACCCCTCACCCTCCCACCCTATTACTACCACCTGTGATATTATTACCCGCTCGAGAAAAGTTGCCCAAAACAGGGCTAATTTTGGGTATCAGAAATGTATATACCCACTCAGTGATAGCTAGTAAATAGATGTATACTTGGTGCAAATTTTGTTTGCACAGCTGTAGGCACTGGGAAGTTATTACACAATGATTACTTAAAATCGCCATATCTCCTAATGAAGCTTTGTGCGTCGAAGCTGGGTTTTGTCAAATTCAGTCACAAATTTCAACAAGTTTGGTACTGAAATTTGATTGGTTGAAAATGTGGTCTCTATCTCCCATAGTAAGTCCCACACTCTATGCTAACATTGACAATTGTTTGTGCTTGATTGTTCATGGCTACGGCTACTACTAAGTGATTTTATGATTTCATCAAAATATTCAAAATGTGGACTGCGGGTGGGCAAGTCATTACCATTGTTCATCATGTCCATAATGCTTACCACAGTAGCTAGTTAGGCTTAGCTATTCTCTACGTACATCTAGTTTGCAGAAAAATGTGGTTAACTTACATAATTGCGTGTACATTCATAACATGAACAACAACTGGAGTGATTTACCGACACTGCATATAAGGCTGGTATGTACGTTCACAGCATGAACAATAACTGGCGTAATTTACTGATATTCCATATGTGACTGGATTTGTGAAAAAAGGTCTTCCACACACACATTCAATTCTATGAACTTGGAAGACAATAACTTAGTGATCAAGTAACATACAAACTGGAAATTAATATTAATTACTTGACTAACCTTTGACGTGTCCAGGGAGGTGCAGCACTGGTCGCTCTTCACCACCGACCAACTGTTGTTGGTAGTGGTGGTTTTGGTATGTGTACCTGGTCCCGGTTGCTGGGTTTGATTTAAAGAATTTTCTGTCCTAAGATTTCTTTTTGGGATCAATTGCCTACCGGGTCTTATATTTTTATTTTCCAGATGTGCTGATACTTGGGCAGGGAAGGACTTTGGTGCCCAGAGGCATTCTACACACCAAAAGCCTTCCTTTAAGCCATGATTGGGTTAAAATACTAAAACAACCATCCTAGAGACCAGGTACTATCACATTCCCTCTATCAGGAATGGAGATGCTGCGAATGCAGCTAGAGCTTTTTACAAAGGCTCTGTTTTTTCAGAATGGCGAGACCAGCATTGGCACTGGGCGGCCAAATGCTGATCTGGATTCTGAGAAGTGTGGAAGAGGCAGCATTTGCTAAGAAGCAGTGTGCTACACTCTTCGCAACGAGGGGCTGACACTGACCAGCTGTGGCAGAGCTGCGTGCCAAGACTCCTGTTGGGGGAGGTGGCATTGACTCATGAGGGGGGGGGTCACATGCCAGGCACTCCCGTTCTTGTATCACATCTGTTGGGGGAGGTGACATTGACTCATGAAAGTCGCATGCCAGGCGCTCCCTTGCTTGAATTACATCTGTTGGGGGAGGTGACATTGACCCATGGAAGTCACATGCCAGGCGCTCCCTGCCTGCAGTGAGCAAAGGAGTGCATCGTGTGTATCAGTAGCTGTAACAACAACAACAAAAATACAGTATGCAATATTGGCTAATAACTGCAACAGCTTTGGCATGGCAGAGCTGTGGAAGTTTTGGTATTGGTCCGTGATACAGTCTCCTGCCAGGTACTCCCTTGCGTTTGGCATCGCTGCATGGTAATGGCCCATGATAGTCTCCAGGCTATACTACCACTTAGCATTGGCAGTATAATAGGTTCACCTGCAGGGAGCTAATGAGTACATCAATGCACAAGTATGATAGCATCATGTGATAACAATACAACAGAGGCGCAGTACTGGCTAGTTGTATCACCACCAGTGTGCCTGCTCGAAGGAGTGCTACCACTGAAGCGATTAATAGAGGGTGGAGTGCAATGTATATGTATATATATGTGTGTGCCATACCCTGTATGTGGATCAACCACGTACATTTTTTTGGAATTTATTGTTGTAGGCATGATGTTGCTGTGAAAACTGGTATGTATGCATAAGAGGGATGGGATGGGAGGGTAACACTTGTCTAACAACTAACGCCACGTGCTACTGCGCATGTGCTAGGATTCTTATTAGTGCGTCGTTATTCTTATTAATGTCTTGTGTCTAAGAGTGGATGCTCGAGGCCGCCATCAAGTTCAACATTAACTTTGTTTAAAGGTATTTTAAACTACATTTAATATTAATTACTTGACTAACCTTTGACGTGTCCAGGGAGGTGCAGCACTGGTCGCTCTTCACCACCGACCAACTGTTGTTGGTAGTGGTGGTTTTGGTATGTGTACCTGGTCCCGGTTGCTGGGTTTGATTTAAAGAATTTTCTGTCCTAAGATTTCTTTTTGGGATCAATTGCCTACCGGGTCTTATATTTTTATTTTCCAGATGTGCTGATACTTGGGCAGGGAAGGACTTTGGTGCCCAGAGGCATTCTACACACCAAAAGCCTTCCTTTAAGCCATAGAAAGGTGAGCACCCCCCACCAGGCACAGGTGGGTTGGGGGGGGGAGAGACCTTTCACCCAAGTATCTAGATTATGTGTTTTGGAGATACCGGCTGTTTGGGAACAGCAGGTGTGTATGCCAACAAATTGTGTAGGTCAACCGTTATAGCGTGAAGTAGCAACAAGAAGTGACTGTACAACACTATCTATATGACATATGCAGTACTATTATACAGTCCTTAGTACATATAAATACACCAATTACATGCTGCACCAATTACATGCTGAGGTTGTCAAAAAGGAGTCAGTGATGACCAGCTGCGATGATCTTGGACATATTTGCTACCTCACTGGGAGGAGGTCTGATATACCTTTTAAATGCGTTACTTTTCCAGCGGCCAAGAATTTGTATGTGAGAGTCTGACAGTTTGGCTAGAGACGCAGACGTTGCTGCCCCAATCCGAAGGCTATGTGTGTTAATTATAGCGGCGCTTATCGAGTTTGAGGCTGACCATCAGGGACTGGAGGCCTGCACGAAACATGGCTCCCGTCCAGCCATTTCCTTCTTCAGTGATGAAGAGTGGGCCTGGTTGTTCACTCCTTTTGCCGAGGTATGAAATCATTGCTTTTATTGGACATACCAAGCTATCTGTGGCACCCATGTGCACCTTGGCACCCTGCCTGAATGGGTCTGTTTTGGATTCTTTGAGGGACAGTTGCAGGAGACGGGGTTTCTTCCTGTTGTCAACTGCAATATCCTTGAGAGATAGGTGTCGTGATGGATCATAGGAGCCTTCTGTAGGAATTGTAAACTCGCTGACTCTTAAGAACCCAAAAAAGGCAAGACAGCACATAGCCCAGAGTGTGGTATTATAGTAGGAAGGAGGTTTCTTTGATAGGAGGGCTTTTATGTTATAGAGCATCTGGATGGTAATCGGCAGTCGGGTTTTTCCTGAGTGCGTGCCTGCTTGGCGCTTTTTGATTCCCCTTAAGATGAGATGGAGCCTAGGAGTGATTTGGCGGTTGAAGTGGTTATGAAGCCCCTTGCATACATGCATGTGTCTAACTGCTGATAGATACACCTTGATAGTTCCCTGCGAGATGTTGGAGGTAGCTAGGTGCGATATGAACAGAGTTAGGGTGCACTCGGATGTTGGGATCGGGTGAATCCTTGCCATTTTGCAGAAGTTAACATATCGTCTTCGTCCAGCCGTGTAGGTGATTCTGCTGGATTTGGCCAGTCCATGATGTAGTAGCTTTTGGGCTTTGTTCAGTAGCTTGTTGAGGTGAGTACTCCTTGGTAGGTCTACAAATGGAATTTAAGTATGTATGTGTGGCCTTGTTTGCAAGTGTCTATTGGGATTTTTGTAACAAGAATGGCAAACGAATTATCAGCTAAGTTAATCATACAGCAATTACAATGAACAGCATAAATTACAGCAATTACAATTACATTGAACAACAAGTGTGTGGTCAATTATGTTGTAGCATTGTTTTATGTGAGCTCATTAAGTATGTGATTTTTTATTTCTTGCAGGTGGAGACCCTTGCAGTGTATTGATGGTTCGCTTGAAGTGACGAAGAAAGGAGGGAGAAGTCCAGTCTTGTCTCCGGGGTGATATGAGCTTCAACAGTGACATTGGGATTGATGCAGGGGAGCGGCAGGTGTGAGAATGCAGCTTTAAGAATTCTGTTGATCTGTTTCTGGATAACTGGTCTGCGGCAGTGTTCGACGTGCCTGGAATATGGCAAGCTGAGATCTTTATATCGAAATGAGCTGAGAAGAACCAGAGACAGCGTAAGAGGTGCATGACCATTATTTCCTTTGAGGATCCTTTGGTAATGGAGTCAACAACACTGCTGTTGTCACAGTGGAATTCCACTCTGCTGCCTGATAGTAGTGGTCCCCAAATAGCGCAGCTTAAAACAATTGGTGCTAACTCCTTCGCCATTATGTCGATTTGAGCCCAGTCTTTTGACCATGCTAGTTGCAGCCACTGAGATCCAAATACTGCTCCACAGCCCCAGGACCCTGATGCGTCTGAGGCAATTATATAGTCTGGAGTGGAGCCGGTGATAAAACTGAGCCCGTTCCAGTGTGTGATGAAGAGGTGCCACCATCTAAGATCTGAGCGGAAGCCGCTTGTGAGACGCGTAAAGTGAGATAATTTTTTGAGGCGAGCTGCTAGTCTGTACATTCTGGACACAAAGGTCCTTCCTGGTGTTACCACCTTAGTGGCATGCTGCAGCAAGCCTACCAGGGATAAGATATCCCTTTTTGTTGCTTTTCTGCGAGATAGCCAAGCTGAAACTTGGTTCCGGATTCTTGAGAGTTTTTCATCAGGTAGGCGGGCCAGCATGAGTTGAGTGTCCAGAGAGATTCCCAAAAAGGTTAGAGATTGGGAAGGGCCTTCGACCTTCTCTAGGGCAAGAGGTATTCCTAACAAGGAGCAAGTATCTTTAATCCTCTGAAGATTACTAGCACACGAAGGGGAATCCTGTGGGCCAATAGTAAGGAAATCATCCAGATAGTGCAGGACTGGTGTCACCATTTGTTGCTCCAAGACCCAAGACAGTAGGTCGGCCAGGACGTTGAACAACTTGGGGGCAGACCTAAGCCCGAAGGGTAGGCAAGTATCAACAAAGATCTGCTTCTTCCATCTCATAGACAAAAGGTGGCGATCGGCTGGGTGGACTGGAAGGAGGTGGAATGCACTTTTGATGTCAATTTTGGCTAGCAGTGCTCCACGGCCTGTGCACTTAATTTGGTCAATAGCTGAGTCCACTGTGATGTACTTCAGCGAACACAGTTCCTTAGGGATCCCTGCATTGATGTTGCCACTGGTCGGATGGGAGAGGTCAACAATCAGCCTCCACTTGTTTGGTTGGTGGTGCTTGGGGATGACCCCAAATCTGCTAACATGTGCTTGTGGGACCGAAGACTTTTGGAATGGGCCAGCAACACGACCAAGTGCAATTTCTTCGGTTAGGTAGTTCTCTACTGTGTCAGGGTGTTGAAGAGCACAACTCAGGTTTTGCTTGGCGGATTTCAATGGAGTTGATTGCTCTTTGAAGCCAATGCGAAAGCCCTCTGTGATACCGGAAATAAAAAAGTTGACCAATGGTCTGTTAGGGTGATCTACCAGCAATTTTTTCCAGTTGCTTGCATCTAGTGGTGTGTTGACTGCCCTGGCTGCAGGTGGTACTTTGACATCAGATAGCTGGTGGCTCAGGTGATTGGTCCAGGATGAGATCCAGTCACTGTAGTTACAACGCAAGTCCTTAGTGTGCACACCAATAATATGTTGTTCCGACACCACTGCGAGGAGATAAGGTGTCGATAATTAGACTGTCAGCATTGTGTATACTTATCACCACACATAATATTGCGTAATATTATATTGACTAAATAGTGTTATTGCACAACAAATCATATGGAAAGAAAAGAAACTACTATCAGTATTGGCCTAAAGTCAGTTAACAAAGGGGGAAAAAAAACAACAACAAATCACTCAAGTCAAGATTGGTTGTGCTGCCTGTCCTTCTGCCTATATGGACACTGGGAGGCCTTGTGATTCTTGTCTTGGGCTCTGGGATTATGAACACATCGGTAGCAAATATGCTTGAAGCGGCAGGGCGACCGGGAGCATCCATTAGGATTTTCGTTCCAGTCCAGGCAAATTGGTTGGTATTGATATTGGCGTTGTGACCGTTGGGAAGGGTTTGAAGCATAGGGGGTGGAGCCTGCCTGCTGACGACTCTGAATAGCCCTTTCTGGGAAAGTCATATTCCAGAGTGTAACATCTATAACAGACCATAGAGCATTCCGAGAGGCTGATGCTTTTAGGCGAAAGCGACGATCGTAAATAACCCACTTGCCTTCACGACAGTCCATTGATGCCCCAATTATTAGGCTCTGGTATCCTAGGAGGTCAGCAATCCTCTTGGGTTTATGGCGGGAAATAATTGCCATATATACTGCAAAGCACTGGATCCAATCAATTATATCTGTCACTGTAGGAAGTCGCTTGCATGATGTGACCTGCCCTTCATTAACGTTGAGGTCAGCTGAGTCCAGGTGGCTTGGCAGAAGTTCTGCCATCTCAACAAACAATCCATCCTCCACGCGTTTCATCAGTCTGGATGGGATGGGAGGGAGGCCATTACTTATTAACACTGGTGGGCGTGACTTCTCCGAAGGGGATGTCTCATCCGAATCATGGCTGTCAATGCTAAGGAGATCATTGGAATCTGGATGGACTTCCAACTGCCGGATATGAGGGAGTTCACAGCCATCAGTGGACTCGTCTGCAGAACAGGACACAAAAGACAATGAGAAGGGGTGGGGATTGAATAACGTCGGATTTTTTAACATTATATGGCCTGCATTAAGTAAACATAGTAAGAGGCTTAGGCATGGTATTATGAGATACCCCTTGAATGAGGCTGGAGCATGGTGTATAGTACAATTGGAAGGCTTTTTTTTTTTTTTTTTTTTTTTTTTTTTGGAGGAACAGTAAGAGGCTTAGGCATGGCATAATAAGGATGGCTATTAGCTGAAGGGAACATGGTGCGGGCTACATAAAGTATGGTGTACATATAAAGCATAGGCTTGTGCATGGTGCGCCTTACAAGCCTTTACATGGTGCGCGTTATAAAGAATGCTTTGCATAGTGCACTTTATTTTGTAAAACGAAAACATTACACGGACATAACACGCACTACTACATAACTTACCAAAATCCTCGTGGTCGGCGTCTCCTTCGTTGGAACTGTCGTCCGTCTCAGAAGTAGGCGTCATGCGAGTAACGCGACGACGGGTTGATTGGCTAGGCTGGTCTGTGTTCTTCTGCTTGTGACGACTTGCTCCCTTCTGGCATGTAGAGGAACTTGGGGTGGCCTCCGCAGACTGTGGCATGCCCCTGACCACCGCCGACACGATGTCCGGAATGTCAGCAGTTGTTAAGGGACGCGTCTTTGATCTCTTCTCTCGTCGGGCTCCGGGACTTTCAGCTTGTCTTCTCCGCTTCGTTCCTGTCTTAGCGGAAGATTCGTTGGCGGGCGAGACAGCGGATGATCTAGTTTTAACAGGAGGATTCTTAGGTGGGAATTTCTTCTTCTGCTGAGCGTTTTTTCCTGTTCCATTCTTTACGAACGATTTCGTTTTCTTTCCTACTGCCTTCGTAGGCATCTTGATAACAATTGATAACACTTGTCTAACAACTAACGCACTGGAGGAATGGGTCCAATGGCTACTGTAGTTTACAAGCTTATTACTACTTTGTTAAGCATTCTGGGCAGTTTTATGTACAATACAACACTTCACTGGCTGAAGTGCAAGTTAACATTTTCTTTACTCTGCTCAGCAATAACTGATGGTGATGTTCAAAATAGCATGCATCTACTTCCCATATACAATGTAATTTTACTAATTGATCATGTGAGGTACCTGTATCAATATCAAACTTTTGGTATGAGGTATCAATACTCACTTTGAATTGCATCATATTGATGGTATCAATACTTTAGGTATCATATCGCTTATCTCTATGCATAAGTGTTAATGCATGTACAGGGCAAATATGGTGTCTGGTACAACTACAAGTTGAGATAACAGTGTGGGTAATGAAAAGGCTGTCACAACGACGATTCAGTAATCATTACCTAGGATTGTAGTTGTATCAGAAGCCATATTTACCTGTACACTCACTTACACTCATTGCTTCACAAACACTGTTGCAAGAATGAAGAAAACCATGTTAATTAATCAAAAAACATGTCACTGAAAAGGTACTGAACTATAAAAATTCCATGGCATATTGGGAGTCCGAACTTGCGATGTCTCACTCTTTAGTCCATCGTTATGATCACTGTGCCATGGTGCTTCCAGCCAGTCCACCTCCTACCTTATAAATGTGAAAATGAAGAAACATCTATATGTTCGGTACAAGGCTGTTGATATTCAGCCGGTCATTGCAATTTATAAAAACTTTGTGTTACAAAAGGGTAAGGTATGGCAGGGCAATTTCGTAGATAATTTGCTTTTGTGTACATAACTTGTGATCAGTACAATCAGTTGCTACCAAACTTGGCTACAATAAATACCATGTGTTTACTGTTTATGTACTCTATGCATACCAAATTGTAAGCAATTTGGCATAGCTGTTAAAGAGATATGGCACAAAATTATTTGGATGTGTCAAAAATGCATGTGAGGAAATTTTATAGATTTCTGCTGCAAGCTACGAAGATCACGAATCCCAAGAAAACTATCTTACTTTGGTACAAAACATACTACAGATATCTACTTATTAAAATCAAGTGGGTAGAAGTATTACAATGATTAAAGAAACCACTTGGAGTGAATTTTGGTATGAAATAAAATTTTTGCAGCAAAATCGAACTACACTACTTCAGTCAAACTGTGTTTTGAAAAACCATCAAAGTCAGAACATATACTGCTTTAGTACAAATTAATCCCCATAGTCTAACTAACATATTGTCACCGTGAATGTTGACTAATTTGATAACACAATTAAAAAGTTACAGACCAACAAAATTGAAATTACAAAATTGCTCTATGCACAAAATTGCCCTACCCTACCTTATGAGAAATGAAAAAAATGGAGGAATACAATCAGGGTTCGAACCCAGACATCAACGTTAGGAGTGCCTACACCCTACCACTGTACCACCAGTGCTTGCTAGCTACTCTTCCTTTTTATGTACTATTTATAAGTCTAACCTTAACCTGATGACTAAAAACCATGCCCTAATCCTAACTCGTCCTAATCATAAGAACACTGTTCCTAATCCTGGAAGTGCTGTTCCTAATCCTAGGAGTGCTTTTCCTAATCCTAGGAATGCTGTTCCCAATCCTAGGGACACTGTTCCTTAGCCTATCACCATGTTTCTTAACTATAGGGTTGAATTCTTAATATTTATACAACAAATTACCGGCTAAATAAATATTGCACCATGACTAGTGACCGGCTAAATAAAATTCACTTCATAGTAAGAACAAACCAAGGCTGAATCCAACTCTAACACTATACCTAGGAGCATTTTCCCTAATACTAGGGGAGCTTTAGGTGTGTTGTTCCTAATCATAGGGGTACTGTTCCTAATCCTAGTAGCATTGCTCCTAATCTTAGTAGCATTGTTCCTAACCATAAGGGTACTGTTCCTAATCCCAAGGCACTGTTTCTAATCCTACAAATGTATTTCTTAGCCATAGGGAGGAATTCCTAATGTGTATACAACAAATCTGAAGTAAGTATGCATGCATAAAAGCTGTACCAGCTGATCAGCCACTTCCACTTCTTTTTTTTTAATTTCGTTTTTCTTAATACACATGTCAAGTTAGGTTTTTGCTAAGAGACACCATTAGTATGCACAAGTACACATCACTTTACTAATAATTCAAATTTGTGCTCTATGCTCTAAGTACCTGAAGTAGAGCAGTACGTGTTTAGTTTGTAGTACTGACATGTAGCTTGAAAACAAAGCATTACAAAGCGGGTTGACCTGTATTATACAGGTGTGTTGCCACTCTTGTACACATGAAAATTTTTAGGTATGTAACTTTTAGGTACAGATATTATACATACAATATTATATCTATACAGATGCTACAGTCATGATAGTCAGTAATCCAGCTGGTACACCAGTTAGTGGATCTACTAACACATTTGACTATCCCATATTGAGTAGTGTCACTCTGACATGTATGGTGATGACAAGTGATGGATCAATGTTTACAGTGACCAGCTACCAGTGGAACACTACAGGATGTTACACTAACACTGCTCATAATAGTGGTAATCCAGCATGTTTTCCTACTGGTCATACAACACAAAGTGTAACTGAGAATGATCTAACTGCAGAAGATGCTGGTACCATCACTTGTATCGCAACCATTGGTGGTGTTGACTATACCAGTGAACCATTAACACTTCGTATATCAGGTAAAATAGAGTATATCATTTAGAGTACAATACAGGAATATAGAATTTGAAAATTTTAACTTAGCTAATGGCTAAAGCTGCCCACTCATGAATGTGGCTAATCACAGGTTGCGGCTAATCACAGGCATCTATTGTATTGGTAGAGTAAATTAATGTCACTTATAATTTGAGCAAGGTGTTTTTGATCCAGTATTAATTTTGCAGGTGTTAAGGCTGGTTGGTGGGGAAAGTGGGTGGGTGGGTAATTTATAGGAAAAAGAAACAGAGCGAGAAGATGGGTGAAGTTTCCAGGCTCTTGGTTTGACACTAGTGGAGACTTTATGTCTACTGAGAGTACTTGTGAGTATGAGAGAGAATCCAGCCCACTGTTGCTATCTGGCTGAGCTGTTCCAGCAAATCTAGAGTCATATCAGATCATCACCTGTAGATTAAAGGCTACAGAAACATAGGAACAGACCAGTAAAATTATTAGTGTACAGGGGTAGATCTAGAATTTCCCAAGGGGGTACTAAGCTAGGGGGGCAACTATAGTGGGAGCTGGCTATTGGTTAATACAACCAGTATGCAAAGTATATCTAATCTAAGGGGTCTGGAGTTATCCCCTCACAGGAAATTTTGCAAGTTTAGCTTTCTGAGATCAAATCTGGAAATAATCTTAACCTTATCGAATAAGCATTGTAAATTCTGCATACTGTAGCTTCTACTATCTTTCCAACTAGCACATAGTAAATTTTGGAGGGGGGTGCTTCAGCAACCCACTCACCCACCTAAAGTTCACCCTTGGTGTAATAGCATAGTAAACTGATCCTGGCATTTGTTTTTTGTACGAAAAGAATACTTTTTTTGCAAATTTGATCATGTATAAAAGTGCAACTGTTCTTGTGAACTTGAATATTTGCTCAAAACAGCTTCATGTCGACTTTTTCCATCGAAGGACCTCTAAAAATAGTTAACATTATGTTTAGCTTTGGCTTTGTGTCTCTTTGTAGCTACGTACTTTGGATACTGACACTCAATGGTAAGATTTAAGTGTTAAACAGTATTATGGAGGTATTTTTGATCACTGTCCAGATTTATCATTGAGCACTTGTCAGGCAGCTAACTAGCACCTTTGAGAATCACACAGTACTTCAGCCCAATATTACTCCCAAAGAGCATCTCAAAGTGTGCAATTTCAACCCTGAGGGGCATCCTCCCAGACCACCCTACTACTTTCACTTTGCACCTGAATATAGTATAATAAACTGTTCACATGAAATATAATGCATTTGATTTTTGTGCAAAAAGGTACCCTTATGCAAATGTGATCACATATGAAAGCGGGACCATTTTTGTGTACAGTATATTTGCTTTAAGAACATTATCAGTGACTGGCTATATATATGAAGGAAAACCATTATGTGATACTGTAGTTTCTTCAACCACTGTATAATTGAAGGGGTCAGTGGAAAAAGGGGGTAACCCACATTTGAAAAATAAAATAGGTGTATAGTGGGCATTAAATAGAAATTGCTGAATTGTTGTAGACTAATGTAAATTTAAATTTGGTTGTGACTTGAACTTGTAAGTCCTATTGTTAAATTTTGTGGAAACATTGTTAACATACCTAACCAAGCAATTTTGCTTTTGCAAAAAGGCAAATCTCAAAATGTGGGTTACCCCCTTTTTTTTTCCACTGACCCCTTCAGTTATACTGTGGCTTATCAAAGCTATATAAAGCATTATATAAACATTTTGCAATTTGTGGTCCACTGAGCGAAAACCTGACTAGTTTGCATATTTCTGTTTTTGAGAAAAACCGCATTGAAATACATTGGGTAAAAAACGTGTATTACAAAAATTATTTTACACACGTATTAATTGTTTCGGTTAACGATGAAACAAGGCTCTAATCGACATAACTAAGTGACCAACGGATTCGCCTGCTAACGGTGAGTAACAATATCATTGTGTCATTTCAGTGCCATGACGAAAATGTGAATTATGGGTGTTTGTTTATGCTATAGTAAAGTATTTCGTAAACGTCGCTGTTTCTAAGTTTATAAAGCTTTTTTGCTTACATTCGTGGGTGTATGTAAGGCAATCACCATACCTTGATGAATGCCCCAATTTATAGTGAAGACAATGAACCAAGTCTCATCTCCATAGTTTTTCCTTCATGAGTTATGATCAATTAAACAAGCGCTCATATTTTTTTCTGTATATAATCAATGTACAAATCAATTGTTTTGCACTTTCTGCTGTCTATTGCTATAACTCCACAACTATTCACCAGTTAAAGCTGAAAGTTTGACAGCCCATTGGTTCTTCCCTGTGGATAACAAAGAAGTTATAAAAAGAAGTAAAAATTCAAACTAGTTGGGTTTTCACTCAGTGGGTCACATTTTGAACTAGTATTTTATAATGAACTATTTTTGTAAGTTTCTTGGCCTATGCACATGTAAAACATTTATATACAGGAATTGCCATTATTGGGGGCCCAGAAAGTACTGGAAGTAGTGATGTGTCTGCTTCCAACATGATTGAAGATTATTCAAGAATCATTCCGATGGGAACTGGATTGCTATTTCGGTGTATTAGTGGATTAGGGCCTACTAGTAATGATAACACTGAGCTTGGTGGATTACTTTTTGGTAGCACAATGATTCAAGATGGACAATGTAATGGTCCTGTGATACAGCCTCGTGGAGCAACTATTAGTAGCTTTATTGGAGTCATTAATGTGTTATTATGCAGTTCACTTAACACTAATAATGAAGGTGTTTACACATGTATGATGAGAAACAGTAGCATGATGGAAGAAAGTGTTAGAGTTGGAGTCTATTTGTCAAGTAGAAGTGAGTTATAGTAATGGATCATCACAACAGAACACTGCATAGTTATATCTGTGATAATATAGTCACCCACCACCATTTATTTGTCTGGTAATTATTAAACCAGGCGTACATTCTGTGGGTGCACGCCTGGTTCCGCAAATGTGTGTGTTTGTACAGTGATTTGTAGGTTGGTTGTCAGTCATACAATTCTGAATGGCGCTCACGTGAAAACCAACCTATGATAGGCATTTCAAATTCTTACAAAATATCTGATTGACTGTTTTTCACGTAATATCACACTGTAAGGAGTAGTGCATAAACTAAGAAGGATTTTAAAATAAAATAATTCTTTATTTTGTAATACAGTAGCTAGTCTTTTTGTTTTCTTGTTATGTTTTTACCTTGCCATGCCCACGGTGTGTTTTCTACATGGCACACTTTGTGGTCACATGTTTCCTGAGGTTTCACATGCCTATTTGTTTCATTGTGCATTTTCGTCATCACAAGTAATTTTGAAGATGGTTTCTCATGGGTGGAAATAGAATTTCTCACTGCAGAACATCCTTCATTTGTAATGGCCAATCCTGGATTTCCTCGCAACATCAGTGGCTGAAGTAGCAGTGACTGCTCCATTAGAGTGTTTTAGTAACTTAATTATTAACAGCTATATTATCATATATGCATGTGACTACTACTCGAATGGCAATTGCATGTATGTAGTAGTGTTTTAGTCAAATTCTAATGGTGGATATAATGTATGAGATCACCCAATGGCTTCAGTTAAAGTGACTGCTCTATTAGAGTATAATATATGTACTAGCCACTACAACATATCACATGACTAGGATGGCATGTAGTATAAAGTTGGGCATACCACCTGTGATGAGTGACTGCCCATACAGCAGCTAATTCTAAAATTAATAAGTTCATACTGAAGTGCGGTACATCATACCAAGTGGCCATAGGAGACATACCATCCATGCAACCATCTGAATTAACATGCCACAATATCATACATACCAGCCTAAAGTTAATCCTTAATGTCATTTGAGATTCTCATGCGTGTACTTGTAGTGGCAGTATATTTGCTAGCTACCATATCTACTCTAATAGAGCAGTCTTTAACTTAATAAATGATGCTGCCAGCATTATCTATCATCGTCAAAAATTTGTGATAAACTGTTTAATGTGGTCATCAAAGAATCCCAACCAAACAGTTCAAGAGCCACTAGACTAAAGCATGACATGGATGCCTGGATGCTTTTGAAGGTAAGAAATTGGTATAAAACGTGTGAAAATTTGGTACACATAACTTCCACCATTGGCAAGCTACATCAAACTGAATACTTAAAACTGGCATTTTAAATAGACAATGGGACCGGTTTTCCCAAACTAGGTCACAAATAATGCTTTTCTGAACCTTGTGACTGCTTTATTAGAGTATCTTGATCATTTGTGCAGGCTACACCCGGGCCAAGGCCCAGGTAGACCCGGGTTTAGTTACGCCACTGCCACCAATGTTTAGAGGAAATCTGCCCCTTCAATAACAAATGAAACGTGATCTGCAGTGAGGGAATTCCATTTCCAGCCATTTCTCATTTCCCATTTCCTTGTTCCTGGTTTTACCAATACCCTCACAGTAGTGAGGTGCGTGGCATGAAGCACACGCCAAATTAAAAGATGCACAGCCACTACTGTGAGTTGGGATGGTTTTGCAATAT
Source organism: Dysidea avara (assembly GCF_963678975.1). Taxonomy (NCBI): domain Eukaryota; kingdom Metazoa; phylum Porifera; class Demospongiae; order Dictyoceratida; family Dysideidae; genus Dysidea; species Dysidea avara. The sequence goes on from NC_089276.1 coordinate 9,220,062, forward strand.
TTTAGCCCTGGATTATGTAACATCTCTCAATAAATTTGTATTGTGTTATGTAATAAAAAAACGTTCAGTCATCGTCGTCGTCATAGTTTTCTTGCGACCTTACTAACATGAAAATATAGGTGTATTTAGACATATTTCACTTATTTCTCTACCTTGTGTTACACTTCTTTTATCTCTAATTGGCTGGTAATTTGGCTGCCTTTTTAATATTCAGTGTATAGAGCAAAAAAGGTGGCCAAATTACCAGCCAATTAGAGTTAAAAGAAATCAAATTAGGATGCAGCAAGAGTGAATGTAGAAAACAGCTGAAAGATAAAGGTTCAATGTTAAACTTTTTGTTAATTTCAATTAGTTGTATATCAAAATTCATTCTTGGTCACTTAAGATATCAGCTATTTTAATTGCCAGTTACTTTCATCGGTGCGCTTGTTTTATAGCTAAGGTATTCTTGTATGGATTAAAAACTTCAACAATTATATAGTTAGTTGTTTGATTCTTGGCCGCTCCAGATATCAGCTCTTTAACTTACCAATTATTATTTTTACTTTCATGAAGTGTTGTCTCTACAACTGAGTTGCTTTACATTGGGTTACAGGTACTTGTAGTTTTTTAGACACACTTTTTTTACAGTGAAGGTGTTGTGGGGTGGATAGTATTTACTGCATAGGTGCCTGGTTTTTAGCAACTTGTTACTTCTATGGCTAAAACAGTTTGGCTATGTAAAGGGTAACACCCTGTAGTAAACGTGACAGAAAGACTTTTTCGAAAATTAATGTTTTGCCAAATTTGATAATATTTAGGATCTTAAATTTGGTTTATCAAAAACGTATCTCCCTAGAACCAGATAATATTGCTTCTTGAACATAAAGTATGTGGTAAAGTTATGATGCTCCTTAGGTTAATACATGAATTGGTGATCTTTGTACTAGTAGAGCGGCTAAGCAACAAATTTTGATGAAATCGTTCACTTTGTGATAAAAGAGGTGGAAGTTGAGTAAGGTATACTAAATCATTAGAGATATGGTGCCACATCAAAATCATTGCCTAAGGGCATGTTTGGAAGCTTTCAAACTAAGTTATAAGCCCATTTCTAGCTGGTCAGGAAGCCATACAAGTGCACTTTGAATCTCAATTTTTCTTTAATAATGTGAATGTATTTCAATTTTACAGAAAATCTTTCAAAATATGGTAAAATTACCTGTTTTTAAACACTTTTAATGGAGCCAAGATTCCGGTGTAAAATGTACAGACACAATCCAATAGAAACAATGCATTGCATATCTATGGCTTCACGTGCCTTGACTCACTCTGCTTCTTGACATGGCAAGCTAATGACCCGGATGGACACTTCCATTGATCAGCTTTTGGATATAACCATCCCTTGTTCATCTATGCAAATGCAAAGTTCCAGTATATTTCCTATGAGGCACTTTTGTGGCTTCTCTAATACATTTCTATTGATTTTACTTTTCAGGTTCTTTAAGTGGGATATGATTGGTAATTTTAATGGCACCGTATTTAATATGAAATTGTATGAATTAAGCAAATGTTGTACCAAGTTTAGTGCTTTTATCCAAAAGTGAACGATTTTTTTGCTTAGCCGTTCTACTATACTGATGTAGCTGAAGTTCTTGTACACATGTGCTAATGATCTCACATTTTATAGCTCCTCCTGTTTTGACTACAACATCACAAACAATCCATGCTGCACTGGGTGATTCAGTTTCATTAACATGCACTTCAGAAGGATCACCACCAGATACTTTTACTTGGATGAAGGATGGAATTGAACTACAAAACAACATCAATATTACAAGTGTGACTCACACTGGATCTGCTGCAGTCTTCCAAAGTACCTACAGCATTAGTAACATCAGTAGTAGTGATATTGGGAATTATACATGTACTGTCACTAACCCTATTGGAAGTGATAGTTTGGAAATTGTTCTTGATAATCTTTTCACTACCAGTAAGCAAGTGTCAATGTGTTTATGTATAATTCTGGTGTATGTACAGAAGGACACAATATACATTCTATTGGTGCCAAGAGTCATTATGGCATATAGCAGGAATATCACATTGATAGATTTCTCAAAATTATGCATGTAACATTTAAATTTCGAATTTCATGAAACAGGCAAACTGTACATAAATAACAACCAGGAAAATTAATATTAAATTTGTAATTCTTCTTTTTAACTATCATTGTAACGCACAAGTAAAATTACCAAACAATTCTCTATTAAAGCATTCACCCTACTCTGTAAAGGCTTTTGCATCTTTACAAACAATATTCATGAAGGCTTAAATGCTAATGTTGGTTTATAGGTCCTAAGAAATGCTTGTACAAATTTGGTGTGGATGTGCCCATGTCAGGAAACTCTTAATAATAATATTCAAACACTTGTCTAAGTTTTAGTGACCTAACAGTCCTGTGTTTAGCACTCAAGTCGAAGCAAGGGTGCTACTCTACAAGGCCTGAGGGTTAAAAATCCTGTGTTTTGAAGTCTAAATTGTTTACAGTACACTACAACGTGTTGTTGGGCTTTGATAGTTGTAAACAAGAAATTGGCAGAAATAAGCCCAGTACACCTGCCTCTTATTCCCAATATTGTTCTTACACTATCCATTTAAATGCTGCCAATATTATAGGTGCATAACTGACGTGTTTTATGTTGCCTTAGAGTATGGTTTCTAGACCACACTTTTAACCAATACAATTTCAGTACCAAACTTTGTCTTTTTTTAAGCAGTTGTTTTGTTAACACAGTGTATTATTTTTCCTGGGGAGCACATGTAGAAAGCGAAAACAAAACTACATTGGATAGGGGTACCACACACCACATCCTGCAGAAGTCATTCATCCTTAAACCTGATTGCATACCTAGATAGCTTATTGAAAATGAGCTGTGGAATGCATCTGGATTCCTCACACAAGACACTTTACTTGGCTGGTACAGTTCCATGGCTGGAAACCTATTGCTATGGGGCACAGGTGGAATAGAGCCTGATGTTGATGCAAAAAGTGTATGAATAAGCCACTGGAATGGTGGTATTGGTAGTTTGTGAGAAAATACAATAAGAATGGAATGTTAATTACACATCACAACACATGGTAGCGTGTCGTGTGACCAAGAAAGCTGCATGGTGCACCATATTGTGAGTACATTTACATTAAGAAACAAAATGTGATTTTCATGCATACATGATTTTCACACATACGTAGCACTGTGCTACTGCAAACACCCTCCACCTTCAGCATCCCACATATCAAATTATAAGATTGCTAAACACAATCATAAAAATATAAGCCTTCAAAATTCAACTTATTTTTTCTTTTTTTTGTTTAGGGGCTTTTTGGCACACTTTACAAAAGCCATTATAAAATGCAAATGCATGGCTCGTTTTTCTTGAGCATTGGTACACTTTAGAGCAGATTGTGGCACGATCATGTACTAAATTTGGTGCAAATCTTATTAATAGTCATAGAGCTATGGTGGATTATTTGCATTAAAAAGACCAATTTGTTGTAATGCCTACAGGGCATACCACTATGGGAATGAAGTAAAAATTGGTATGCATATACACTGTAGGTTATCCATCATACCTTAAACTTTTTATGGTTTAAAAATTGACAGCGATAGAGTTACAAGGCAAAAACCAAAGAACTGTAAATCACATGGTTGAAATACTCTAATAAAACTGTTACTGCAGGATAAAAAAAGGTGCATAAAAATGTCCAAAGGGCACAGGGACCTGAACCACTGCTATCACAGCTACACTTAATTACTACTTTATAAATAAAAGTTCTAGCTAAAGTCTGCTCAATAGTAAAAGTTCATAATTTTTTTCATAGATCTACCAGTGGAATATCTATATGTGTTCTATTATAAAACCTTGAAAAAATGTGCACTCTACTAGAGTATTACAAAAGTAATCAAATAAACTATACCATTCTCTAGTATTCTATCGAATCAAACCTGATGTTGTAGCCATTTTGGTACAGATCAGTCGGGTAGTACACTACTATCAAGACCTACTCACACTAATCATCATCATCATAGTCATCATATTTAACATTTGTGACAACAGACTGAAAATCACATTCTAGCATAAAAGGTGCAGGTTTACTTTGTTAGAATGCAACTCATCATACATTTTGCATGAAAAATCAAGATACTTTAATAGAATAGTCACTACAAAATCCTAATAGACAAATCATGTATACATAACTTGGAAGAAATTTACTTTGCTATAAGTACAGGCACCATAACTCAACTTTATATAGGCTACTATTTAACCCATTAACGGCGGTAGCCGCCATATGGCGGCAAGGAATTATAAATCATGCAGGAAATAAAATGTATCTTCGCTATAAACTGTTTAGTGCATGTAATTGCACTAGGGTCATTCCGTGTCAAATCAACAAGGAATTTAGGGTCACCTCTCGGATTTGGACGAAACTTGGTGTGTTTGTAGTAGCTATGGTGCTTATCACTCATGCAAATTTTTAGCTCCATACATTCCATAGTTTCTGATTTATGACCACAAATATTTTGAATATTTCATGAAAATTTGGTCCATCTCTTGTTACAAAATCAATTGCAACCTTGCACTGTGTAAATATTTGTAAACACAATTTTCAGTGATGGAAGACTGTTGATTGACCTTTCCAGTGATCCCTAAATTATGGGATATCTACTTAATTATGGTTCAAAAGTACTTCATTGAAAACTTTAATCCCTTATATTTTGAAAAATGCTGCTTGAAATTTTTCGAATTCTTTTGTGAATAATGATTGGGTCATAGTCTATGTTTGATAAAATTTTTGTGGTGGGATCACAATGGGCTCAAGAGATATAATGAATTATGTTGTGGTATGCGGTCGAATTTGCAGTCTATTATTGCTGTATTGGAGTGTACACCTCCAATAACCACTCGCAACAAGGCCATGCCAAGTTTGTCTTACAGAGTGAAGGTGTCTAGGTGCATTACAATCTGTATTAATGACCACCTGTATTGAAAGGCCATCTATGTGCTGCAGTTAAGTTATACTTCATTAATGTATAGCACCAAAGCATCAACAACCCTTTCTAGCAAATCCAAAAATGGTCCTTATTAGACAGGTTGACTATAAATTACAGATCTGACCACCATGTGTCCATGAACATCATGTAAATGTACTATCTCTTTACAAATACCTTCTTTATTAAGTTGAATACCACTGTAGTGGACTTAGCCATATTTAAGTTGCGTATGTGGCTACATAGATACATATAACAGAACTCCTCAGAAGGGATACCTGGATATCTTGATAACCAGGACACCTGTTTATACACTGTACTCCCACTCTATAATATATAGTGGTGCACATACATTTAGACCAAGATACTTCTGTGGCTTCTGTAATATGAGCACTTTATTATGGTCCTAGCAATGGAGGGGTTTTACCATACATGCATTAATTGTACCTCAATATGTGAAATTAATTACTACATTACTTTACATTCATGACCACTTTGAAGATCAAGTCATAAACTCATGCACATACTCACATAGGACATGCTGACCACATACTTAACATTTGCCTGTACTGATGTTCAAAGCGTCAACCCAAAATACTTTGAAAAACCATTTTAGTAATTACAGTACTATAAATCACACATTGAGGTGCAAGCAAGTGTTAATAATATAAAAACTCTTGGTACAAGTAATGCATCTACTGTATATAGTGTAACTATTCTATTCCCTGGACCATTGATGAAGTGTTCATTTTTGAGAAACCACAGACTTGTCTTAGGCCCAAAATGTACGTACAATTATAAAGTAAGATCATGAGGCTATTAAGGTGCCCAGGTATCCTTTTAGAGGAGGTCTATTGTACCTATGCAGCCATGTACGTAACTTGAATAGTGTAGAGTGGGGATATGTATGTGAGTGCACTACGGCAAGATTTTACTTAATAAATAAGGTATAACTGAAGAGATGGTACAACATTAATGTGTTTATGGACGCATGATAATCTCATTTATAGTCAACCTGTCTAATAAGGACCATTTGCTAGAAAGGGTTGATGCTTTGGTGCTATACATTAATATCCAATTAAAGTATAAATTAGCTACAGCTTATAGATGGTCTTTCAATACAGGTGGTCATTAATACAGGTTGCGATGCACCTAGACACTTTCACTCTGTAAGACAAACTTGGCATGGCCTTGTTGTAAGTGGTTATTGGAGGTGTACACTCCAATACAGCAATAATAGACTACAAATTCCACCGCATACCACAACATAATTCATTATATCTCTTGAGCCCATTGTGGTCCCACCACAAAAATTTTATCAAACATAGACTATGACCCAATCATTATTCACAAAAGAATTCGAAAAATTTCAAGCAGCATTTTTCAAAATATAAGGGATTAAAGTTTTCAATGAAGTACTTTTGAACCATAATTAAGTAGATATCCCATAATTTAGGGATCACTGGAAAGGTCAATCAACAGTCTTCCATCACTGAAAAGTGTGTTTAAAAATATTTACACAGTACAAAGTTGCAGTTGATTTTGTAACTAGAGATGGACCAAATTTTCATGAAATATTCAAAATATTTGTGGTCATAAATCAGAAACTATGGAATGTATGGAGCTAAAAATTTGCATGAGTGATAAGCACCATAGGTACTACAAACACACCAAGTTTCGTCAAAATTCGAGAGGTGACCCTAAATTCCTTGTTGATTTGACATGGAATGACCCACTAGTGCTAAAGTGGACATATCCATAGGGGTCTCATTTCTGGGATAACCGGATCCTTCCCAGATTAGTGCGCATTTGTTACGTAATAGCGGAAAGTGTAACCTTTCATAATAGGCGAAGTAAATCATTCTTTGAGTTGAAAACACCTTGTTAATAACAAAGAAAGTGTTATACATCAATGGAGACAGGTAAAGTCAACAGTCGGCTACATTATCCCAGATGTGGCATGGTGGTCACGAGTGCAGATACACATGTGCAACAGCAAAAATGGGACAAATCACGAAGAAACCAGCTGTGGAATGGATTGCACTATAAGTAAACTGTATAGAATAGTTCTTTGTAGTGTAAGGCACCTTTGTAGATAGTTAGATGGGATTCCGTTGTTTGTTCGGGCTGGTTTTAACCAATGTTTAGACTTTGCTGAGTAATAACTTCATTGCAGGTAGTATTTTATAAACAAAAACAACACAATGATTTCTTTATTTCATAGCGAGTATTTAGATGTGTGGTTACTAAATAGTTCTGTGTGTGGTAAGGGTAATATGATGCAATTCGGCGAGTAGTCGCAGAAATTCAGCTCGCAATGGGTTAATTATTTTCTGTTTTTCATCAGCGACCGCATGTATTTTTACTGCTGCACATATGTATTTTCCTATTAGTAAAGTATTATTTTACCTGACTAACAAAATACTGAGCATAGGTATCTAGTTCAGTTTTCAAGATTGCTGCACTCATACACTAACCTTGTGCATTGTAGCCCTTTAACATTAGCATTTGCAGAAATTTATGAGTAAGAAGTTGAACCTCAAGTGGAACATACTGAACTGCCACAAAGAACAACTATATGTAGCTACATCTGAAGTAAATGCATGCAGCAGAATTTTGTGGTGGTTATTTAGAAGATACACAGTTACAGTACAGGTATATAGAGTTATCCAAGTTAGTTATAACTGCCAGTTATTCAGAGAGTTGAGAATAGCTAAGCCTAACTAGCTATTGTGGCAAGCATTATGGACATGATGAATAATGGTAATGACCTGCCCACCCACAGTCCACATTTCGAATTTTTTGATGAAAACATAAAATCACCTAATAGTGGCCATAGCCATGAACAATCAAGCACAAACAATTATTAGTATTATCATAGATCCTTTGGCTTTGGTGTCGGATCAGTAGGTATTTTTCTGTATTGGTAGAGCACTGGTTTGTCTTATATCATCATCATTGCATAAAAAGAACAATGATTTGTGTAAAAGCAAACCTCAAAACCAGTTTATGGTTGGCTTTGTGGAATCCATACAAAAATCAGCCAAGTTGTATATAACAATGCAGCCTTTAAAAAACCTGGGTAAAAAAAAAAAGTGAAATCAAAGGTGGCGGCCATGAAATGGCTGCAATAATGGTAATGATAATAATTGTGACTGGGCCTGCGAAAATAGGGCATGTGGGTACAAACTACACCTTGCCACATTACATCTCATATATCTCAGTATTGGGATAGAATATTTTCATTCTGTAACTTGTGTTGTAAAGCTATCTAAGTGTTTAATAAGTGCTGAACATTGTATGGCCATGCAATAATGGAATACAAAGTTATGACACATCAAAGTTTGAAAAGGTAAGCAATTTATATGTGCCCACATACCATATTTTCGCAGGCCCGGTCACAATTTACAAAGCCATTATAATCCTTAACATCATTTCAACCAATTCATGGCTGCCACCTTTGATTTCACAGCTTTTTTCATCCAGGCCTTTTAAAAACTGCACCCTTTTAGATACAGCTTAGCTGTTGTGCTTGGGTTTTATTTGAACTACAACTGGTAACAAAGAGTATTTATTTTTATTGTTTTTCACCCTACACATATGGGTATCCCCATGATATTATGCATATGGCCATGGGATGATTTATGTGCATACAGAGCAAGTCACCTATCCCATATGGATACTACAATCCCATATATCAATACAAATGGCCAACACCAGCCACACATTTCCTTTATGACAGCTTGATGATATTGGTTAGGAAAAGCCAAGCCCATAAATACACTTCAAACTTTTCCGATGAGGAGCTTAATGAAATTTAGATTTAATTTAACTGAATTTTTAACTAACTGGCTTACTTACTGACTGATGCCTTCTACCAAGCATAATTTGACTATAGATAAAGTTTCTTGTATGCTTTCTTCATTGTTCAATGTTGCTTCTGCCTGAGAAATGCCTTTTTGCCATCTGCAGTGACTACAATACATGCATCATGGACTGATCTTTGTGCTTCAGTTTCTTTCTCCACTACAAAGTAAGTATTGATTCATAGTAACAATACTGTAGCTTATTTCTGTAGTGCAACTGGACAAATTGCAAAGACGCTTCTTGTGCAGTGTTCTTATTTTATAACATAGTGTAACGGATGGAAAATGGCTGAAACTGAAATGGAATGGCCACTTTGCGTTTCAGCGAAGGCACATGTATATTTGTAATTTCTGTCGAGGATCTTCTCATATTATTCTAGGTTTTAATACTGTATAATGGGTGGGGCATAGTTGAAGCAAAGTAAAATGCCATACAATGAATTTTTATATTGTGCCTAGCACCATTTTTTCTGTGATGTGGTTCTGATGGTTCACCAGTAATGAGTTATTTTTTGTGAATATATATAAACAATCAAGTGTAAGGAAAAATTAGAAAATTTATATTTGGGTAAGGATCATGGAAATAAAAAAAATCAATGGAACAAGGTACACCTGCAGCTATACTAGTGGACGTCTGATTCCTACTTTTACTTATTTCTATGGTTGCTACTTGAATTAGTTTTTCGTACGATGTTTAAGTAAATGTATACTTACATTATGTGGATGAGTTGATTTTACATAGGTGCAGGAAACATGTACTTGTGTTATGAACATACACAAATACACATTGCTTTGGTGATGGTTCAAATTTGCACAATGCTCACTATAAGGCAAACTTGAACACCTTATAGTTTGTAGTAGTTGAAACACTCAACATTACAAAATGAGTAAGGCCACATGAACTTAATTATTAGTTTCTCATCCCTGCCTGCATGGCCATTTTGGTTACCTCATCAAGGATTTTTTTTACACCACTGGTGGCTGAGTGCAGCTATCCAGCACCTTCTAAAGTTGCTACCTTGCTAGAGAAGTCTAAGAAAACTGTGTTCTACATCATTCTAGCTAGCTAATTCAACTATCTAGTCAGTAAAAAAGTTTTTAATAAATCCGCCCTCTAGCACTGCTATGTTGAATAAAAAACTAATAATTAAATTTATAAGACTTAAAGTGTACAAACTGAAGATTAACGACCTGCTCTATCAGGTACATATTCTGTTACTGTAGCATATTGTATATTTTTAGCTATGTAGCATTTAATTAGGTTCAGTTATCATGTATACAATATTGTATCTATACAGATGCTACAGTCATGATAGTCAGTAATCCAGCTGGTACACCAGTTAGTGGATCTACTAACACATTTGACTATCCCATATTAAGTAGTGTCACTCTGACATGTATGGTAATGACAAGTGATGGATCAACATTTACAGTGACCCACTACCAGTGGAACACTACAGGATGTTACACTAACACAGCTCATAATAGTGGTAATCCAACATGTTTTCCTACTGGTCAGACAACACAAAGTGTAACTGGTAATGATCTAACTGCAGAGGATGCTGGTACCATCACTTGTATCGCAACGATTGGTGGTATTGACTATACCAGTGAACCACTAACACTTCGTATATCAGGTAAAACACAACATATCGTAAAGCATGCATAGCAGATACCGGGTTAAATGTCATGGCATTTATTATATACCTTAGTTCATAAAGTAAATGCAGAGACTATTCAAATTTGACCACTAGTAACCAATGTTTCAAAACCCTAATTTTTGAATCAATCATCTAGTGTGGCTACTATTGAAGGTGTGGCATTTATCCAACTAAATTAAGGTATACCTCTACAATACTCCCATCCCATTCATCAGTGAGCTACAGTATACGTGAGCAATTTGCAAAGGATACCTTTTCACACATTCTACAATACATTAATCATAGCTTTGTTAATGGCTAAAGTTGCCCACTCAATTTGATCATGAATGGGGCTAATCACAGGCATCTATCGTATTGGTAGAATAGATTATTGTTTGAGCAAGGTGTTTTTGATCCAATATTAATTATGCAGGTTGTTGAGTAAAGGTGTGGTGGGTGGGGGAAGTAGGTGGGTGGGCAACTCATAGGAGAAAGAAGTGGAGCGAGAAGATGGGTAAAGTTGCCAGGCTCAATTTGACACTAGTGGATGCTTTATGTCTACTGAGAGCACTTGTAACAGCCCTGCTGCTGTCAGGCTGAGCTGTTCCAGCAAATCCAGAGTCATATCAGATCATCACCTGTAGATTTACAGGACTACAGAAACACAGGAACAAAAAGCAGACCATAGTGTAATAGCATAGCAAACAGTTCATAAAATACTGTATAATGCATTTTAATTATGTTGTGCACAAAAGGTAACTTTGGTCACATATGTAAGTGAGATCGTTCTTGTGTATAGTTGAGCAATAAAGTGTTAAATTGTTATGTTGAATATTTGCTGTAAGAACACCATCAGTGACTGGCTATGCATGAAGGAAAACCATTGTATGTGATATTGTAGTTTCTTCAACCACTATTATATACTATAGTTTATCAAAGCTATGTATATAGCATCATATAAACATTTTGCAGTTTTGTACTAGTATTTTACAATAAACTATTTTTGTAAGTTTCTTATCCTATGTACATGTAAAAACTGCTTGGCCATTACATTTATATACAGGAATTGCCATTGTTGGGGGCCCAGAAAGTACTGGAAGTAGTGATGTGTCTGCTTCCAACATGATTGAAGATTACTCAACTATCAGACCGATGGGTACTGGATTGCTATTTCGTTGTATTAGTGGATTGGGACCTACTAGTAATGATAACATTGAATTTGGTAGATTACTTTTCGGTAGTACAATGATTGAAGATGGAGGATGTAATGGTCCAGTGATACAGCCTCGTGGAGCAACTATTAGTAATTTTATTGGAGTCATCAATGTGCTTTTATGTAGATCACTTAACACTAATAGTGAAGGTGTTTACACATGTATGATGAGGAATAGTAGCATGATGGAAGAGAGTGTCAGAGTTGGAGTCTATTTGCCAAGTAGAAGTGAGTTTTGTATGTTTTAGTAGTGGTATGTCTACAGCATATTTTTAGATTCTGATGAAATAGTCACTCACCTCCAGTTTTTTTGTCAAGTAATCTTAAATTAAGTTGCCTTGAGTATGGAGATACATGTAAATACATAACATGGGGTGTGAAGCAGGGGTGGATCCAGAGTCTGGAAAGAGGGGGGGCACCTTGCTGAAAAAAAGTTGAAGAGCAAAAAAAAAAAAAGGTCACAACAAAAATAGCTAGTTATCCTTTACCAAATATATTATAAAATCCTATTTATAGCTTCATAAGTAAGCTGCACTGCCTCATGAACATTGTGATTGCTTTATTAGAGTAATTGACTGCTCTATTAGAGTATCTCGATCTTGTATGCAATTTCTTGAAGGGGGGGGGGGGGGGGGGGGCATTTGCCTCAAATGCCCCATCCTGGATCCGCCATTGTGAAGCTAAGTGCTCTGTATTGAACTCAAGACATTTCCCTGGGTAGTTGGTTGATTACTTGTAACTTTTTAACCTTGGCCATGAGCCATGTCACTATTAAAAATACATTTTAGCCATTTCTTGGCAACCACATTTGACTTTAACCCTGGTTTTTTGAAGACTGCACCCATTTTTCAGTTTGATTGTTATGATATAAAGATTTTTTCGAATGGTATACAGCTTTTCATAGTGCTGTTTAAGTAGGGAACCCCCAAAAGTGACACGAGGTTCCTAAAATTCCACTGCTAAAATCATCCTAGAGACATCTTATGCAATGAAAATCACCTTTACAGAATAATATTAGTCCATCTATCATCAAAATTAATACAGCATTAAAAACAAGAAAATACTTAAACAAAGCCAGGTATAAAATTTTAAATAAATCACCAAAACTCAAATTTCCGTCTGCCTGCCTGCCCTGCCTGCTTGGTGCAAGCCAGTCATCAGAGAACCAGGTACACCCACAATCAGCTTGCACAGGCTGGGTGGGCAGGCACCTATTTTTAAAATTCCATAATTCCCCTTTACAAACTCCAGAACTTTGAAATAATTTAATAGGGCAGATACTAACTACTGTCAGTAACAGTTTATCAGTCAGAAATCAGAGGGTTGGAGGGCCATGTCCCAGGTGTAAGACTGATTATGTTAGTACTAGTAATAGCATGGGTAGCAGTGAAATTTGGGATAAATACCATGAGTGTTGCATTGAAAATGGGTAAAATTTCACGAGGCGAATCACTGCTATTCCCATGCTATTCCCAGTTAATACCATACTCGCTGCATATATCCATGCTGTGCATTAGCATTGCTATGTACACAATTTGTCACTATGTACTAAACATGTGTCAACACTAATTGACGCTACATTGTTAACATAAATTCTAGCCAATGAAATTGCAATTACAACTTTTTCACTGCTACCAGTGAAATACGGGATAAATTTCAATGCTACTATTGAGACTTTTGTATGGGCAGTGAAACAGGTATGGTATTAGATGTTATACATGATGACAATTTGCACTTTGCTCTACACTGCTAGGGTATCTCTGAGTCATTTGCATGTTTGTTACATGTTATTGGTTTTGCATTACGGAGTACCTATAACCTTTGTCTGTGAGATATTTAGCTGGTATCCTTAAGAAGTTATTCTTAAGAACTGTATAGCTGAAAATGTGGCAAGCAAACATGGAAGGTTTCAAGAATTGGGTATACAGGCTGTGCCTTTACCCGTATTTAATCATATGATCATAAACAAGATTTGTACATAAGTCTATATCTAATCTAGTCTTTTAATATGAAGCTATCTATGTAAGTACCATAGGTTTTAGTAAAGTAAGAAGAAATAGGTAGAATAAAGTTTACTTTGTAATGTAAAGTTGTAGAAATAGGTGATTCTATTAGCATACTGTAATTAGTGACCAGATTTTACAGAACCGAACCAAATCGCACATCAGGTAAAATCAAACTAACACCACCAGTGGATAGCTACACTATCGTACTACAAGTTTTGACCCTCAGCACTACTCAAACTACACGAGGCTGGTTTTAATAGACGTCTTTTCTGGGTGGTGTGGAGTGCCCAAATGGCAGTTTCAGGCCTGAAGGACCTGGCTTGGCAAGAATCAGTAGTTTACTGGTGGACAGCCTTATAATGTTGGCCAGACGTGTTCTCTGTTGATTTTGCTACATATCAGCCACTAAGGAGTCAGCACAGCCTGTAATCTCGTGTCTGGACTCCAATCATGGTCTGCCTCCATTTTGAGGCCTATCTTTTGCCCTCCCCGCCACCCCTCAGCCTCCACCCCTTTGTGAGCACTCGTGATACTACTTCGCTCGTCCAACTGCTCAGATTTTCTATCTTATTTGGCGGGAAACTGTACAAGCAGCTACAAGTACTGGAAGTGGCTTGAAAGGTAACAGATTGATGCATCTTTTGTGTAAATTTCATATGCGTGCTTGCTATCCTTGGAGAGTTATGCTGGCTTCAATTCTTTAAAACCGTTTATCTTGAAACTTCTAATGCGCGATTTGGATCGTTTTTCCAAAATCCAGTCACAATTAGATCTTGTAAAAGTGATTTCTGGCATATTATACACCAGAAAATAAATGATCTGTAAATTAATGCATGTTTTAACATCAATGTTAAGGGTAGATAATATAATTGTTGTTAGAAACAGTCAATCAGTACAGTTGTTGCTAGGATAAGATGTGTTGTAAGATGTGTTGTAAGATAGAGTGGCAGTGTGATAGTTGTGCACTTTTTGATACAATTATGAAACTTTCCATATATGTTGTACTCCTTGTGACATAATTTTTTTGGATATAGAGCATCGTATATTTGACCTTGGGTGACCTTTACAACCATTTTTGTATTGAAAATTTTATCGCTTTTGCCTTTGTCTCCCTGAGGCATCACTTTGCACAGTTTCAAATTAATGGTGCTGCTAAAACAAACTACTCAGCTTTTATTTGAAGTCAATAGGTGATTGCATTCCAAAGTTATGATCATTTATATTAACTCTGAAATTCTATGAATTACTTGCCTATTAGTAATTTACACCCCAAGGGCAAAGAATTTTATAACTTACAAAAATGATCATAACTTTGTAGTGGAATGAGATACAAACTTCAAACAAAAGTCAATAAAGTTCTTAGATCAACACCTTTAATTTGATACCATGTTTTAACAGTGTAAAATAATGTCTCAGGGAGATAAAGACAAAATGATTAATTTTCGGTGAAATAATGGCTCTAAAGGTCACCAAAGGTCAAATCAGTGATGACTCTACAGTATATCAAAAAACATATGTGGCAAGGAGCACAATTTGTGTGGAAAGTTTCATAATTGTATCACAAAGTGCACGAAATACCCATTTTTTGGTGCTATGCTACTCTACTACAGGAATCTAAGTGCAAATGATATTCCTTATTTTAATCAAGACTCATGGTAGTGAGTCGCGCGGCCAGTAAAGCAGAAACGCGCACCGCAGGCAATATAGCGTAGCGACCACTACAGTGAGGATTTTACAGGAAGGAACATTGTCAAATTTTGCTTGTCTATAACTCACCCGTCTTTTACGCTATCGCTCTGAAACTCTAGAGTTAAATTCATCGTGTCACTAGTAACTACCACACAAGCAGTGAAGCAAATCCATGCCGACTGTTTCATGATCGAGATTGCCAACATGAAAGGGGATGTTTCGTTTTTTTTGTTTTTTTTTTCACATGCGGTTAGACGCAACCGCAGGTGCATGCATTGCGTTCCTTTGTGCATTCCGAACATTGATTGCCCTGCTATCGCTTCAGTACTATCTTGATCGCCTCAAGATTCACATCATTGATTTCACCAGACATCATTACCCTACAGTCGTAATTTCAGCACCAAACGAAGTTTCAGCCGTCCTCAGTCGACCTAGAGGCCAAATAGAAGCCCCATATTGTTGTTTTCCGCAATACTCGCTTGGCATGTAGGGCAATGTGTCTTTAAGCTGTTCTAAAAATTTCGTTGAGATTGAAACATATGTTTTCAAGAATGGCTAGTTTGAAATTTGAATTTAGTCGCCCCCACGTAATTTGCTCTCTGTAAGAATTTAACTCGGAATTTAAAGAATGACGTAGAGCACAACTGCGGTCACTGGTTATTGATGAACTGGCGCTGTGTGTAGTTAATTAGTGCATGTAGCCACAAAGAGAAGTGTGCTGCCATAGATTATAGTCTATAATCTATGGTGCTGCATACCATCGTTCGATTTTGGAAATTAGTCGCCCCCACGTAATTTGCTCTCTAAGGGCGCGGCTTAAGGAATGGCACAGAGCACAACTGCGATTACCAGTTGTTGACACAAGCTGTAAGTAATTAGCACATGTAGCTGAAGGAAGTATGCAAAACCACCTGAAAAATTTACAATTGTCACCATGCATTTTATAGCACCCCCACACAAAATTACACATGAAATTACAACGTACAGAGGACGCATGAATACCAAATAGTTTTCACAACAATAATGTAAGAATTGTACAACAATGACTGTGATATTACTGCTATGAAACTCTTCTCCAGTGGCCTGCCATGGTAGCAAGTCTCACACAACGGCATGTATATTCATCCAAACACAGTGGGAGTAACGAGTAATAAGTGCAGTCACAAGTTGGTATGACTCCATTTGTAGAATCCAGATGAGTGGGTGTGGCTCCAGTATGTCTAAACAGTTAACAAACATTCCTGTTATAAATACGTGCTAGAGTTGCAATATAATAGTATAGCTTACAACAATACATAGTCTCCATTGTATCAATATCAAACGACACTAAGTGGAGGATATTGTTGCATCTCTAGTATGTACACTCCATCAGTACAACCTGTCTTAATGGGCCACCAGTATAGAAACACAACCTCTCTTGAAAAGCCAATTCCAAATTGAGAATTTATATACTGCTACCTGCTTATTGAGTGAAGGTGGCAATAAACAAGTTCCACCGTAATTTATGCAGTGATCTGATCTTGCATATTTTGTCAGTGGATGAGATCCACTTGGCCAGGACAAAATGTGACCAAAATGTCCTGAATGATCCATACTCAACCCACTTATGACCCAGTGGCACAATGGAACTGAGTATTTATAGAGAATACAGTTATAATTATTTCTAAGATGTGTGGACACATTACAACACATTACAACATGTGCATGCAAGACATGCTACGTACTGTTTTAGCATTTCAAGTCACCACATTATGTACGGACCAGTCAACAATGCTTCATAGTGCCCATCAGTAAACCTGAAGAAAAGTTACAAAAAATAAAAATGCACATAAATACAGTGAAACCTCATTTATAGGGCCAGCTCTGGGACCAAAAAAAATTTGGCCTGAATAACAAGGTGGCCTTATGAATGAGGTCATAAACTACTGTTTATCTATATTTTGAACCTTCTATAGGTGACCAATATAATGAGGTGGTCTTATTGAAGAGGTGGACACTAAGTGAGGTTTCACTATACATAATATGGTTAACAATGGTGAACAATATTAATGGTTAACAATAATACGCTGAAACCTTACTCAGGTCACTTCTTGTGGCAGATTGCTCTGTACATAAAATGACACATTCAAGGATAGTATTTAGATGGATGATAAAGTAACGTATTATGACTTAAATACTCATGATGTGTCACTGCTAGGCAGTATCTGATATGGCTACCATATACACGGCACTGCCAAAGCACAACATCGCACTCACTTGCACGCACAATTTTGCTCAAAATTTTAAAAATTGATAATTAAGGGTATGGCAACTGTTTTGCTCGCAAGACTGTGTGGCAGCTGTTCCCCTTCTGTACAAGTGGCCACCAAGACAGGTCCACTGTGGATGAAAGCCAGGCATTAGATATTTGGTATTTCATGTGTTCAAGGTATTCCAGGGCTTCTGGTGGTCTCAAATCTCACCAGTTTAACTCAGGCAGTGTTGTGGTCACCACTAAACCACTGGAATGCTGTGTTATGTTCATCTTATGCTTGGCTACTATATAGTAGAACTGAAGGGATACTCTGAAAAATATAGTATAATATCCTATGGATAATGACTTCATCACTTTCACTTATAAGGACCAAAAGTGAAAATTTTTACACGTTGGGCTGACAGCCAACTGCCTATGTCTGAAGCAGTGCCTTTGGTGCTCTAATAGATTGGCTGCCCCCTTGCTGCCGGTACTCACTGTCTCATACACTGTTCACACTAAATCCATCTCTATAGCCAGTTAGAACAGCGTGCTTCTTACCATTTTAAGGCCGCAAAATGCAGCCACCTCCTTAATAAGCTATGTCAGAAAATTTTGTCTGTACCTGAATAATGACCAGTTTTCACTGTACTATTAGTGATTAGTGATCATGGATGATTATTTATTAAGATACTAAGATATACAAATGCTACAACCTCTAAATATAGCAGTAAAATTTTTACCCTGGTCCAATAGAGTGATAACTTCTACGTCACAAAATTACATTAAAATGTGTAACCGCAACTTCCGCGGGGCAAAAGTGGGGCAAATTCAATGGCGGAGTATCTTCAAGAGGCTGCAACTTGGCTTCTGGTGCTCCATTCGGCATGAAACTTACTCAGGACATAAATGAGAAGCATGATGAAAAACATCACTTGGGCATCAGGTTGGTTTAAAAGGTAGCTAGTAGCTTTGATAATAATATAAATCAATAATAAATGCTCACAGTGGGCACAGAGACAAACTCTGCCCAATCTTGTTGTCAGGTTGGTTTTACCCAGGTTAAAAGGATAAAACGGCTTCCCACACAATTATCAGCCATAACTCGCCCAGCACGGATCAAACTAACCTGCACTACTTAAATATCTGTTATACTACTCTCTTCTTTGTTCCTGACAACGTGGTTTCATTTAGAAAGACAGTCTCAACAAACCTCAGGCAAAGTAAACTCGTGCCCCAATGGTATGCGTACATTTTCTGTCCCGGGGAAGTGATTATGTAACGACTGTGACGTCAGGTGTTACTACTCTATCTCTAATAATCGTGAGAGACTCTACTGTACAAACCGAGATACAAACACATGTTTTATCATGCCGGTATGCACTAATCACCTTTTTACAATTAAGTTTTACAACACAAATACATGTATAGTTAGACTCACCAATTGTGTCTCAGTAGCACTAAATTCCTTCTACACGAAAAGACAAGCAATGAGACAACAGCCTCTCAAAGATCACAGCCTATTCTGGTGTGCTTATTTAGTAGTAATATAAAATTAATTTTAACGGCGTTTATTTACAACAGGACATAATTACGCGCCCCTCTATTGTCTCTGTACATACTTGCCATTTCTCTACTATTCTTATTTCATTTTACAAGAGTTCCTATTGCAAAGGCGTGGTTTCTCCACTTGAATTAGTCAATGCGTGAAGTAGATCGAGATACTCTAATAGAGTAGTCAATGACTCTAACAGAACAGTCACGTTTCTACAAGTGCTGTATTTTTATATTGTAAAGTCTGTAAGTAGCTAGTGATTTAAACTATAAAATCCAGTGTTAGGCAGAAGTTGTAAATATGCTGTAATATTGATTGCTGTGTTACAGCTGTTTTGTGACTGCTGTATTAGCTAGAGTATCTTGATGCAGTACAAGATGAAAGGCAAAGTGTTGCTAAGGGTTTACTAGTGTTAGTTGACTGCAGTTGCATGCCACTAAAATTACAGTTGCATTTTAATATTCTATCACTGTAATTTGGAGTTTCTGTCAAAACCATGGAAACTCACCGATTGTTTTCAACAGTATATGCTTACTCTAACAAAAATTATTGAAATCCCATCCAAAGACAGCTTGTAGCTGTAAAAAAGTGCGCGTCCAAGTAAAGCAGAGTTAACTGCGACAAAAAGTAATGATATCATAATGCGGCCATGTGTGAGTTGTGAAAGTTGTAAAATTAATATTAGCTAATCAGATAATACAATATTATTGTTAAAGTGTTAATGAGAACTATGTGATGCTGCTAGTTTTTAAGTGTGTAAGCATCTTCATAAATGCCACATAAATTTGATTCTCAATAAAGCAATGTGTATAGATTCTCTGATAGCAATAAATAGTTTGAGTTTGGCCGCCTTTCCTGTGTACGGCAATGCTATATGAACAAAGGAAAGGCGGCCAAACTCAAACTATTTATTGCTATCAGAGAATCTATACACATTGCTTTATTGAGAATCAAATTTATGTGGCATTTATGAAGATGCTCACACACTTAAAAAACTAGCAGCATCACATAGTTCTCATTAACACTTTAACAATAATATTGTATTATCCAATTAGCTAATATTAATTTTACAACTTTCACACCTCACACATGGCCGCATTATGATATCATTACTTTTTGTCACAGTTAACTCTGCTTTACTTGGACGCGCACTTTTTTACAGCTACAAGCTGTTTTTGGATGGGATATATAATTATAGATGTAACTAAACTGATGCACACTTGTAGAAATAATAATGATCTCTCTTTCATAGCTTCTCCTATTTTGACTACTCAGTCACAAAACGTCAATTCTACACTGGGTGATTCAGTTTC
The DNA here is from genome assembly GCF_963678975.1 of Dysidea avara. Taxonomy (NCBI): domain Eukaryota; kingdom Metazoa; phylum Porifera; class Demospongiae; order Dictyoceratida; family Dysideidae; genus Dysidea; species Dysidea avara. Next base: position 9,240,601 of record NC_089276.1, read on the forward strand.
ATTAACATGCACTTCAGAAGGATCACCACCAGATACTTTTACTTGGGTGAAGGATGGAATTGAACTACAAAACAACATTATTACTACAAGTGTGACTTACACTGCATCTGCTGCAGTCTTTCAAAGTACCTACAGCATTAGTAACTTCAGTAGTAGTGATATTGGGACTTATACATGTACTGTCACTAACCCTATTGGAAATGCTAGCTTGGACATTGTTCTTGATGGTAAGCAAATGTCTGTTATTATATAGTGTACATGCATACTCTCATGTACTCATGCACATTTTATCTGGTTACCTCATAATTGTAAACCTATCCTGTGCACATAATTATTAGTAGATCCTCTTAAGAGGCACAAAGAGTAAATTTTTGGCATTACGACATGTGTTGAGACACATCACTTTTGTGTTACAAAAAGTACTTGCTGTAAATATTCATAAACTTCACAGAAAAATCCAATGCTTATTGCAGGAAACCGTGATAGTGGTGTATATGAGGTGTACATGCAATTTAAATAGATGATATGCATACTGTAAACTTTCTAATAAACACGTGACTTTTTAACACATCACAGCGGTGACTGAATGTATTGTGGTCTATGGGGGAAAGTGCGAATCACTTCATTGCATCTACGGTAGAATAGCTATGGATGATTCTTCTACAGCAACAAATTCCTCTAACTAGAAAGTAATATGTTGCAATTGAGTAGCCGCACCCGTGGTTCTAGTGGTGAGTTATTGTCTTAGCCACATTCATTGTCCATAATTTTGTATGGGATTCGTGAAAATCAGTCACCATTGAGACTCGGCACCGCGCAAGCCTATTTATCATTTTCTTTCAAATAATACATATTCTTCAATGTTTCAGTTACATGTTTCAGACTCCCTGTATTCACAGATTTTAGCCTTCTCACAGGTGCCTAGTAGGATAGCATTTAATAATTTAGTGTGCATATTGTCTATTGAGAGCTAGTAAATTACTTATGAAAACATTAATTAGAAAGATCAGTGTGCATTTAGTGGAGTATACCCACACCTCCTAGTGTGAACAACATGATTTATCAGTCACAACTAAGTGCTAAGACTTAACAGTAAACAGCATACAATGAATGAATGTCCCTAACCAACTAACTAGTCACTGTTAATGGTACTTCCAGTGCTTTCAAGCTATGTCAAGCTTCTTCATGAAAAAAGAAGTGTGACAAGTCAGCACCCTATTGTACTGTATGGAAGAACCAGTGGATGATTTACTCAACTCATACTGAAAACAGGTAAAAATACAATTCTGTTACTGGGAAATTTGATGACTACTTCAGAATCCGTCATAACATGATACTGGAAATGGCTACATTCAACTGACGAAATCAGCTCACTGGTAAGTCCACTAAACAATATGTCACAATCCTGTACAACCTAGTTGCAACGTTTTAGTATGGAGAGCTCATGGATCAATTACTGTGTGACAGGCTAACCATGGGCATAAGGGACACTGCATTACCAGAGTGTCTTTAGATGGGCACTGAGCTAGACCTTGAGAAGGCCAAGAAGATGATTCGTCAGAGAGAAGCAATGAAAGACCACCATCAGCTCCTACAGGATGGTAGGTGGAGTCATATGGACAAACTGAGAAAGAAATCACTCTGTAGTAAGAAGACTGGAACCCATAACCCACCCCAAAGGGGAGGCAAGACTCAACCTGTTGACAACCTGACAGATGGTGTGTAGCTCTAGTGATAAGTGTCCAGCACATAATGCTACATGCTACAAGTGCCACTGTAAGGGCCACGTAAGCTCACAATGCTTAACAAAATCTGCTTTAGTTGATGAACTGACTAAAGAGACTGAGACTGCTAATGTTGACCAGTTCCTGGGAGTAGTGAGCAGTAACACAGATTCAGCATAACTTATCACAGTGCAGTCAGAGGACAAGGGAGTCATATGTAAACTGGACACAGAAACTAAGGTTACGACAATCTTGAGAAAATGTATACATAGCACTCTGAAAGAGGCCACTCGACAGCCACTTCCCAAGTCACTGTTACAAAATAAAATGCTCTGGTGGTCAGTTATTGTTTGAAGGATCATTGAGTTGTTAGTAAATACGTCTGACAAGTACACCATCATGGGGTTTGTCACAGTGGCGTAGTCGGCAGGATAACCAGTCAGGAAAACTATCTACTTCACACAATCACAGCTGTTTCTTCTAACCATACACATGGATCTGTGGTACCATGCAGTAACAGTACCAGTAATGGAAGTGTTGTCCAGTTGATTCAGTATTTTGTGTTTCCTTCCTTGCAGCAATGACCACTCTGTCTGGGGATCGGGTAGAGTGTGACCAACTACAATTACCTGAATGGCAACAAAATTGTCCACTTCTGTTCCCGGAGACCTTCAATGGCGATGGACCTTTTGATCACTTGGTGAGTCATTTTTAAACTGTCTCAGTAATTAATCAATGGAGTGACACAGACAAATTACTGTGGATGCACATGTGTATGAAAGGGAAAGCTTACATGGCCTACAGGTGTCTTGCTCACGAGACTCGACAACACCACCAAGCAGCAAGAGAAGCCATGCGGAAACATTTTGAGCCTTGTTGCAAAGCCGAATTATACAGGATTGACTTTCATAATCGTGAAAAAGGGCGGAAGAGAATTGGGCTGATTTTGCAGATGATTTGTTGACCCTCGTACGCATGGAATTTCCAAGTATAGATGAAAAGTTATTAGAGCAGATAGCATTTGATAAGTATACAATTTGCGTTCCTCTAGTATTTCGTTTGAGGTAAAGAAGCGATGTCCACCTACACTGAAAGAAGGAGTTCATGTGATTATTGAGCTGGATATATATCTTCTAGCGATAAGGAAGACTAGTGAGCCATTCACATCAGCAAAGTTACACCAAGCATATACAGAGACATTCAAGATCCACTCCAACATATTGAAGCAGTGGAATTAATTTCCCAGGGTCTATCCTAGCACCAGGAAGTCCTAGTATCAAAGCCAGACAGAAAAGTAGACCTATCAGTTGTTATCGGTGTGGTGAAGTTGGACATTATTCCCGAGGGTGTGGTGCACAATCACATACTATTGGTCAGCAAAATAGAAAAGACACCAAGGAAAAACAGTGGTGTAATGCCAGACCAGATAAACCTAATTGCTTATCAATTAATAATGTGTCTTGTCATGAAATTTAAGTCTCCTTCCTTATTGACACTGGATCTAGTGTTTCTCTTCTGAACAAGAATGTATGGTATGAGGTAAAACCTGTGACAGGGGAATTGAAACAAGTACTGTCATAGTACCCAACACTTGTGTTATCCCACCACACCGTGAAATGGAAATAATAGCTCACATCCAGCCATATGAAGAAGGAACCTGGCTGGTAGAAGAACTTACATCACAAACCTTGCCAATCATGGTAGCTGGAATGCTTTTGAAAACTACGAATCAATCAGTGGTAGGCTGAGTGGTCAATATACTGATGTTACTCTTTACAAAAACAGTAAGATTGGTACTGCTGAACTAATAAATGAGTCAGAAATCTGTAGTACAAGTGTAGATGATGATTGCCCTAGCCAATTTAGTAGTGGCAGAGGATGCTGTCCGCAATTGGGGGGGGGCACTTACACAATCAACAACCAGGTATCCCAAGACAGAACGTCCATCACCTTCCTAAGTCCAGTTGCCTAGCAGCAGTAGAACCTACAAACAATTTGATTCTGCATACGTTTTGGAACCCATCTTCATATGGGCCCCTAATAGAGTAGTATAAAAACCTAAAAATGTGTTATGCACATCTAGCTAGCTATTGTGTGCGAGCCTTATTACTCTAGCTATTGACTATGGCTACATACTGTACATAGTGCACCCCTGTTTACTTCATCCACTACTCTTCACTCTCACTCTGTTGTAGCAATGGTGACTCCTTTTGATCAGTAAGTCACGTGATTTACATTGGAATCAATCTCAATACCTTGGGGGTAATCACTTATTAAACAATGTTGGCAGTCTTCCATCAATGTACTGTACATTATTAGTAACGAATGATCTTTTCACAAAGTAGCTGCTGCTCTCCAGTTAGAATAGTCCAGTACAATTGCGGTTCTTATCTAGTTTACTCATGAACACGTTGCTGTAGTTCCGTACACCATTACAACAACAAATATCTTTGGAAACAACATCCCCTGCCGACTGGTCACGTCTTTTTACAGAATACAGTTTAAATCAATGGACTTTAATTGTGTGCGCAAAAGTATAGGAATCAATTGTGGCTTACAATTGGATGCATCATGTGATTCACTAAGTTGTAAGCTGTGTATCTGCGTACGTAACAGTCACTGAGCTGTGTAACACTAATGTTAATACCCCTCCTGTTCCTATGTATTTGCGCTTCTAATTTTCACGCATGTATGCTGCTGTGAATACTGCGAAGTTTCCAGCCAAATTTTGTGCCCCCTTACTTTTCGAATAGGGGGGCACGTGCCCCCTCGGCCCCCTTTTCCCGCCACCCTTGCAATTTAGTATGGCAGCTGACATGCCAATCTTGCTACCTGAAGATATCTTGGCAGCACAGAAGGAACAATTTTTTGGCCCTGCTATCCCAATATTCTGATATTATTGCTAAAGACAATGATGACCTTGGTCACACAACAGTGAGGAAGCATTGTATTGACTCAGGTGGCTCAGTTCCCACTAGACAACAAGCACCGAATGTACCTTATCACGAGTTGAATCGGTATGTAAGCTCTTGGATGAGATGTTGACAAAAGGTATCCTTTCTCCCTCTAAGAGCTCACCCATTGTTCTTGTAAAGCAAAAAGATGGGTCTATTCGCATTTGTAGAAAAGTCAATACAACAACCAGAAAAGATGCATACTCATTAACCAGGGTGGATGATACACTGGATACCTCTGTGTGGCTCTCTACCACTGATCTGAAGAACAATATTGGTAAGTGGCACTGGAGCTCAAGAGGACAAGGGGAAGACAGCTTTATGTACACAAGAAGGATTTTTTGAGTTTAATGTAATGCCTTTTGCTCTCTGCAATGTCTCTGCTGCATTCCAACATTTGATGAACCATGTGTTGGCAGGCCTTCAGTAGTCAGACTGCTTGGTCTACATTGATGATATAATCATAATGGGAAAGTCTTTTGAAGACCATTTACACAATTAATTACAACAAGATTATGATCGTCTTCACTCTGCTGGCCTTAAACGCACCCTGCTAATTGCCAGTTTTGTTCACACGAAGCGTACTTTTTAGGTCACATAGTTTCTTCTAAAATAGTTGCTCCAGATCCTAACAAGATAGGAGACATAGTATGGTTGCAGTTCACCACGAGGATTATCACAAAAACTATATCATCCTTGGATTGTGTGGTGTGGAACAGACTTATGTAATGTAGGGTATATATAGTCTCGTGATTGTAATTATTATCAGTTAGTATAATCTTGAGTGTGTTGGTGATTGGTATATTGATTAACAGAATGTTTGAGAATTATTTGACTTGTTAGTGAATGCACCGCAGCAACCACCACATGGTGTCAGAAGTGGGATAGCTGGCATTCAGTTGAAAACGCAGGAACTTTTTGACTTCAGTAATCCAGACAGCTGGTCCAAATGAAGAACAGTTTAGAGAAGTGTCTGGCTTATCGGGAGAATCTGAAACTCAACAAGTTAGCACACTGTTGTATACAATTTGGGAAAATGCCGCCAATGTTGTAAATTCCACACGAATTACTAGTTACAAGTATGCATGTATGTATGTATGTATGTATGTATGTATGTATGTATGTACGTACGTACGTATGTATGTATGTACGGATCAACAACTTCTGTTAATAGGTGAAGGGACTATGCAAGGCTGTGTAGTAGATTTGAAGAAGTTAAATTAAAGTGTTCTCATAGAAATACACCCGATGCTGAAACTTTAGCCTTGTTAGCCTATATTTTCCAAAGTTGATGCCAATAGTCAGTTTTGGCAAATTCCTCTTGTCAAAGATTTTCACCACCTTACAACATTCATAGCCCCATTTGCAGTATTGCTTTAACAAATTACCTTTTGACTTCACAATTGCCCTGGAACTGAATGAAGAGAATTCTTGAAGGTCTGAAAGGAGTAGTATGCCAGATGGATGACATCCTTGTATTTGGTTTCAACCCACAAAACACAACTCTACATTTTTGGCAGTACTTTAGCAACTACAGTTACAGCTATTGTCACCCTGAACTGAACTAAGTGTGAATTCAACCAAAAATCTGTTAAATTCCTGGGACACCTTGTTGATAGTCAAGGAATCCAAGCAGATTTAGAGAAGATTGTGGCAGTATTTGATATGAAACCCCTACTAATGTTACTGAGTTACGCAGGTTCCTGGGAATGGCTAGCCATTTAGGGAAATTTTCTCCCCAGCTGTCCCAAATTAGTCAGCCATTACATGAGTTACTGAGTCCATTGGGTGTGGGGTCCAACACAGGAAGAGTCATTCATAGCAATTAAAGCTGAATTGCCACAGCCAACAGTCCTGGAACTTTATGACCCTGAAGCCAGCAGTATAGTATCTGCTAATGCATCCTCCTACGGGTTGGGTGCGGTCCTCCTCCAACAGTCAAGCCAAACCTGGAAGCCAGTGGCATATGCATCCCGCTCCATGACTGACACTGAACGACAGACAGAAAAAGAGGCCTTGGCAGTTACATGGGCATGTTCAAACCACATACTGGGTACTCACTTTCCAGATCACAAGCACTCATTCCATTGTTGAATGCCAAAATCCTTGACCATCTACCTCCTATAATTCTTCACTTTAGACTTAGCATTGTGTCACATGTACCTGGAAAGCTACTGACTACAGCTGATGCCTTATCAAGTGCACCATCCCCACATTGTGACAAACAACTTCAAGAAGAAGTAGAATGGTTTGTTGATACTGCTCTACCAACTGGTGATCACCACTTGAAACAGTACAAAGACACTTAGTATGGTGACTCCGACATGTATGATGACAGATAAAAAAGGGAGTTTGTAGAACATGGATTACGGAATAGCGAAATGACGGAATAATTATGTAGTCTGGTTAAACAGTTTATAATACATTCTCCTATTAATTTTATAAATATATGTATGTGCGGACTAGCTAACTAGCCGTAGGCGACGCTGATCCTTGCTCATGTTGTGCAGTAAATAGAATGCTAGAAAGCCTATTTAGCTAGTCTACATTTAAACAAATATATATATTTATAAAATTAATAGGAGACCGTATTATAGACTGATTAACCAGACTAGAGAATTATTCCGCTATCCCATATTCCATATTTTACAAACTCCCCCCTACCAGTGTTAGATTGCAGGTATTAATATGTAATATGTAGTGTTAAGTATTTATATAACACTTTCACACCTCAGATCAAAGGAGCCGCCCTGGCTGCATTTCATACAGTACAGCTCACAGGTAACGTCGCGAGTATACACATGCGAGTAATGCTTGTTTCTTCTCACGGGATCATTCTTTTGCAATATACTGTACGATACCTGTGGAACATCGCATGAATTCGAATATGCACTAGCCACGCGAGAAACTTGCCACACATGAGAACACTCGCCACTGAGTTTAGTAACTTCATACTACACTTAAATCACGAAAACATCTGTGACCGGTCCCATATGTTTGTGCAAGCCTAGCTAGCTAATTTTACAGTAGAATGCAATAAACGCACTCTGGGCCCGCAGAATGCAATGGGTGGAATATTACAAAATCGAAAAAAAATTTTATAAATTCTAAAGTGCGTGTTTCACAATGAAGGAAAGTGATAACACCAAAAACCTTGGTAGCATCATGATCCCAAAAGCAAGAGGAGTTCCACAATCTTTGTTTCGTGTCAGTACACCCAAGGAGACGGAAAATATCAGTGTTAGTCTGCCTTGCATTGGACGAGTGGTTCACTATCACTTTTTCTTACGTTCGTTCGCCTTCGCCGGTCCCCCTGGTCGTAGGAAAAGGCCTGGAAGACAAAACTTACCCAGCAATGGATTTGCTTGTTCATGGAGAATTTGATGGTGCAAGTTGCATCTTGGTAGAGGACTGCATCCGTATGTTATGATCATTTTATTAAGTGCCTGTAGTTTATTGTCACTGCACAAATCGATTTTTTGCTGTTGCCATTTTGTAGCGCTGTAACTTCAAAAGTTCTTGGCTTCTAGAGTTGAAACTTTGGTTGACCATTCCTTTGGCTATCTAGATAACGAATATATGAATTTGAAAAATGCACTAACTGGGGTTTTGTGGCGTTACTTGGCCACCAATTCATCTAGGTCTACGGTAGCTACTGCTAGCTACAGTACTGACTGTAGTCCGTGATAGGTCAAGTCAGTAGCTAAGTAACCAAGTATTCGGTAGCTACAACACAGGCATTAATTATACAACCAAGTACTAAGAATAATACGAAACGCGGTTAAAATTACGTCATAAATAAATAATTAATTAATAATTAATGTTTGAGAAAACTACGAGGTCTAGAGACATGAACTAACCGGGGATAGATTCGCCTGTGAATGAAGGCACAAACGTATAATCGTCGCTCCTGTTCGTGCTGATGACTTGACCATACGTGTAATTCTATATAACGCCCAGTACCACACCCTTAATTGCTTAATTATTTTCAGATTGCACGAAGGAAAAGATTAGCGATGCCCGTGCAGGAGAGCCAGAAGCCACTTGTGTAAACAAGAAGATTACAAGTAAGTTTTTATGTCTGTAACATCTCAAGTATCCAAAATAGCATAGATAGCTACTATAGCCTTACTCTATAGTATCTATGAAAATAGCAAGCCAGTGGATTCATTCACGTAAATAAACATTACATTAAAACATATGCCACGCTATTTACAAAACAGTTGCATATAAAATACAAGTAAACAATTTTGTCTTGTGCAGCTGGCATGGCGAACTTCCTTTGTGTTGGTGTCAGGCAATTCAATACGTGCTTAATCTTTTTTGCCTTCACCTGGCGTAGCTACTAGGCTCTGGCTGGCTTGGCTCAGTGTCTTCCTTTATCTGGTTCATCTGGCTTGCATACTCCTACAGTATTGTGTAGCTATCTCCTGAAAGTTGTGTATGCATAGTGTGTCACCCATCACTGTGCCATTGCTACATCACTGATGAACCTTGCTTAGCTCTAGTTGATGTTGATATACAGTGCTGTATATTGGCTAATAATTTTTATCTGGTGATGTTACCTATGATGTATTGCTGCATACAATACTGCAATAATGTATAGTTCTCTCCTGTATGTTTTGTATACATATACTTTGTACACATCACTGTGCCATTACCACACCAATGATGTACTGGCACTTAGCTACTGGTGGCCTTTAGTTACGATGCCACTATTGTGTTATATCTGTCACTACTGTGACATATTGAGATGATTTGGGGATCATGCCTTCACCACCTAATAGCCTCACCGGGGGGCTGTCACGTTGGTGTATGTACTTGGTTGTACGTGACGCGGTCCTAGTAATAATAATAATAATAATAATAATAATATAGATTTAATGTACATACCTCCATAAATGGAGTACAATTGTACATATCTGAATCACAATTATGATTGTGTGTGAATGTATATTAACATCATTTGTTGTCAGTTAATTTCAAGTGTATGCATGTGTGTGTGTGTGCAAATTGGCTTGAAAATTTTCCACTGAGTTTTGATTGATAACATCTCCTGGCAAGGTATTCCGAAGTTTAATTGATGATGGCATATATGAATATTTGTATGCATCCACTCTTGTGTACGGCTGCATGAGGTGACCACGTGTATAGTGACATGTTACTGGTACTAGTATATTGTCATCAATATCAACATCAACAATATCGTTAATTATTTTGTAGAACATTATCAGTTTTGCATTTGTTCTTCTGCTTTGCAAACTAGGCCATCCCAAAGATTCCATCATTTTAGGTATTGCAATAGGAGACCTCACAGCTGGCGGAGCTGAGCCAGCACCGCCTCCCAACACCATAGGTGAGACCTGTAGTATCTCGTCTTGCGTGACGCTCTCGAGTAAAGTTTGCTATCATAGAGCATTACTGTAGCCTTGCTACATCCACGCGGGTCACTCGAGTGCACCTCACGCGCGTCGTGCGTGTACATGCAACGTTACCCGTGAGCTGTACTGTATATAGCCCAGCTACATACAAAATTTAGACCAGGCTACAACTGGGCAGTAATTATATAGACGTTGATGCCAAAATCGAATGTGGGGATTGATCAATACTCACATGACTAGAATGTATGACTTGGATTTCACCATGAAAGCCACTCACACACAGAGCATTTTGTTTAGAGGTGTGCGATATATCGAAAATTTATCGATATCGCGATAGATCGATTAATCGATAAAATACCGAGATCAGCATTTGCAATATCGAATTCGATATGATAATAATACCGGAAAATTATCACGGTAAAGTTACAGTATTTTGGTCTGTGATTGCACAATCACGCTAGAAATAAAGGCCAGTTATGTGCAATTTAGCCATTATCTACCAGTTTCCTAGGTTTTGTTAGTAGTACTACATAATGTGTTTAGTGGATCTATTGCATTTAAAGCACATCTATAAATATCGGCCACCCACACAATTAATCCGCCCACACCATTTAATTAATTATCAAAATCGAATCGATATCACGATATTTTACTAATTATCTATCGATATCGTATCGAAATCAAAATCCTGATATCGCACACCCCTAGTTTTGTTATCCTCGCCATCCTACAACTTGAAAAACACTGGGATAAAGTGAAAACCAGGTGCTATAGCTTATTTACCGATTGTTTCTACACATTTTCGAATACGGACACACCCCCATCACAAAGCTACCACTCTGCATGGAGTAACCACTGTACAATCAAGCTTACCTATCTAGGACTTTAGTAAACTCCGTCATTATTCCATAAATAATTCAATAGCACTGATTAATTAATTAATTAACTCATTCACGGCTAAATTTCCTGGCGGACTATATACATAGGTCTTGCCGAATTGCCCAGTATAACACTACCTGTACGCTAAAGTACTTAGTAACTACTCTCAAAATATTTGCTATAGACTTACAAACTTGGTTATATTGTTTATGTTTACACAACACAAACCGCAAAGTAATTACAACACAACAAGAATGTACAAATGATATAAACAGCATATACAAACAGTCAGGTACAAACGAAGACTGTACAAATCACTATAACAGTCTATTATACGATCCTACATTGTCTGCTTACTGGGCGATGGTTTCCTGGCTGGTTTTATCGAGATTTAGCTCAACAACCTCATTGCGCATGCATAATACACGTGTGCACATCATGCCACATACTTGAAAACGCTTGACTGTCTTCTTCGGCTATTGTAGCACATCAGAAACAATTCAGAGTATTCGAAAACACTATTATCAACTCAACAAAACACTTAACTTGACTCTGTTCACAAGAAAAGTTTTACCGGGTTATATAACAAACCCGCAATAGTGCACGAAGGATCCGGTTATCCCAGAAATGGGACCTCTGTGGGCATGTGCATTTCAGTGCATCGTGCTAACAAACACACAATACCAGTGTAAGCTTGTCGAAATTATATTCAGCAAGTGTTTTATTAGAGCAATCTGCCATATGGTGAATGCCCACAGAGCAATCTGCCATATGGTTAGAGCAATCTGCCATAATTATGGTGAATGCCTCTGTGAGCAATCTGCTGTATGGTGAATGCCCAATACCAATCACTCATGAATGGGTTAAAACATTAAACTGGCGTAACCAAAATTCTCTGTGATATCTCTAGGATATGTCAGTTTATTGTAAACAAACGTAACCAGAACATAATCGAACATTGTAGGTATGCAATAATAGATCCGGTGGCTGCACTCGTATTGGCTTGGGTGAATTATTGCCCTGTACAGGCTATCAGCGTAATAAGTGTTACATATTAGCTGGAACACGGAGCATTCAGACTTTGCCTAAAATGTATGCCCTTTGCCCATTTCAGGCAAAGCCTTCATGCCTGTGTTACAACTATTACATGCAGATACATTATTTTTTATGCACTCAGGTGTGCCAAAAGGCGACAGTGAAACTCAAGTTTTTGAAGCATTGCTCAGCACTAGGTATGTGTAACTGCTGTATAATGTCGTACCTGGTTAGCTAATAGTACCAGCCATAAGATCAGGACACAGGTTATGAACTGGTGCTATCTTACCACCATCTCTCTCTCTTTCTCTCTCTCTCTCTCTCAAACACATACACACACAGAAGAGAAAAGCCTTCAGCTGCTGTGGTTATCAATGTTAGCGCTACCCAGTTGAACATGGGGCCACCTTTTACTTTTTTGTATTGCAGCGTTAAGGATCAGTATAAAAGGCACAGCTACAACCATTATCATGTCTCACAAGCAAAGGTGAACACCCAAAGTCCCATCTGGCCCTTATTTGAACTTGAGGACAGTGGGAATTCTCTTTCATATCTCCCACTGGGTACACTGGAGGAATAATGTACAAATATGTACACAATTGCAACCATAGCATGGTAGTTTGCATACCAGTATGGCAGAGTTTTTTATACGTATGTCACACAAGTAAATTGCACACCCAGATGGGATGCATACACATACATTTGTATGTAAAGTCTTAGACTGACCACCGCAATCTGACAACTGAACCCTCTGAACTTCTTTGCTGTCATTATGTTCTTGTAATACCCATGCCGTACAAGGGAGTCCAGAAAACATGGAATACGGAATAGCCAAACAGTGGAATAAGCGGAAATTGCATTCTTAACATTTTACTATTATTTATACCCTCTACAGCATTTATACAACACTCACCTCATAGCAATTCCACCGAGAATGCACGGCAGACAACACAAAGGCAATCCTCAGGGCGAGCTTTAAATAGAATGAGCACAAAACTAACCACTCCAGAATAATCTAACTAAGCTAAACTACTTTCTAATACACTTTACTACACAATTGCTACAAAGCTATAAGTTCTTTCTGCTACACTTGCTTATACCAGCCGTCACACACGAGTAAGGTAGGGGTGTGTTTCCGGACAAAGATTGTACATGTATTAGAAAATTGTTTATTTCTCCTCAAGAAAAGAACGGATTCTAATATGCTTGGTGCCGAATTGCAGCGGTATAAAGTGTGAGTGATAAAGTGTAGAGTGCTAGAAGAAAGAACGGTCTAAACTTGCGATTTGAGAAAATGCAAAAAAAAATTATGTGGCTGGGGTTTCTGGCTGGGGTTTCCAGACACCAGTAAAAGTAGGTGTACCTGGCATTACTATGAGAATTGCTGCACTCCACTGAGTGCTGTGGCCCAGCAGAGACTGATAGCATTATGTTTGACCGGTTACTTTGTTTCTGGCAGCACATTTTTGCAGCAGCCAATAGCGTTATGCTGCTCTTAACCTTGCAGTTGCCTTGTAACGCTTTCGAAGAAACGACATTTGATCTACTGCCTGGAAATCTGTACCAGCCCTTGCCTGAACACAGAATTAGCAACGTGGCCCAGTGGATCCTTGCTGCAGGCTTCTCCAGGCTGCTGGTTGTGTTGATTGCGCATTCAAGTTAACACGACGCAGGTAATGGGCTTGGAATCCAGTTATACTATCTCTAAATTATATATCCAGTCACTGTATAGTGTGATTGACAACTTCTGGTGCATATGGTCGCTTAGAATTACGAACGATGCCCTCGATCTACTGTTAACACGCCTATAGGAAGTTTTTTACACAAAAATATTCTACACATGCAAACAAATCGTAACAAATCTCAGCAATCCTTGAAGCTATCGAGATTAAATTTTAGTATTTTATAGCACACAAGTGTGGTACTTAAGTACTCAAACCATAGCCTGGATGGTTTCCATTCCATCCTTCAGTAGCAAATTATAAACGGAGCATCCGGAATATGCAGCTGTCCGGAAACCCCCTTGTTTACCCAAATTTATTAGAGTAAAGTGATGGGAGCTAAACACAGCACTTAACCCTTTTGAATTTATATCACAGTTGTTTGGCGATGAATAATTCACAAAGTTGAGGAAAGTTAGCTAAAGTAGATTATTTCAGAGTAGATTTCTTGGGGATGGAGTGTTTTGTCACTAATTAATTTGGGCAGTTACTCATGTGCGACAGTTGGTGTAAGCAAGTATACCAGAAAGAACTTATAGTGTTGTAGCGATTGTGTAGTAAAGTGTATTAGAAAGTAGTTTAGCTTAGTTGGAGTGGTTAGTTTTGTGCTCATTCTATTTAACAATTGCCCTGAGGATCGCCTATGTGTTGTCTGCTGTTGCGATTGCACTCTCGGTGGAATTGTTATGAGGCAAGTATTGTATAAATGCTGTAGAGGGTATAAATAATAGTAAATGTTAAGAATGCAATTTCAGCTTATTCTGTTATTCCGCTGTTCCGTTATTCCGTGTTCCGTGTTTTTTGGACTCCCGTTATACAATGTATTATTTATACATAATTGTTGTCCAGTCTTATGATCTCTGCACTGTTATTCAAATACAGTTGACATACTGGAAAACCATTCAGAAATGAAAATGGACAGGTCAAGTAAAGTAACTAAATGCTTGTTATGCGTGCAATTGACATCAGAGAGAACTGTAAATGGCTAGTAAGAAGAAACTTCAGATGAAGATAGCAGATCCACAAACTATTGTAGTACATACAGTATCTTTTGGGTCTGCTGTTTGATGTCATCTATACTGAATTAGGATGCTTGACATTTTTGTGGCTTGTATTACTGATGAGCAATGCATTGGTTCACCAACATGCACATAGGCAACACAACGGCAATGCACAGAAAGAACTCACCAGACGGGCATTGAAGTATTTGGTTAATCCATTGTCCCAATATTGAACTACTTGTATCTCCCAACCGACCGTGTGTACACTCCTGCCAACTACACAGTGGCATAAATAACTTCCAGGCCAGAATTTCCAAAATTCGCCCACATTACTGGTGTTTTCCGACACAGATTGTATAGAGAGTTTCCAATGAGACTGACTTTTTCATTCCACCCGGTTATACATTAGGATTAACCCATATACGCAGTATTTTTCCTGCATGCATACATAATAATTTCCAATTAATACCTACTGTACATCTAGTGTTGGGATGCAGGTGTGCTAAATACATGGTACGTACATACGTAGTCTATATTTACTCTCTAATGTTTTCTAGCTGCAATGTCACTACACAAACACATGCAAATTATCTCCCTCCATTAACTTTGTATACCGAGTTAAACTCTAAAAAAAATCTTCCAAAAATGTGATTTGGTGGTTTTATAGGCAACAAATTAGGAAGCATGCCTCACTTTGAGGGGGGGAGATCCCTGCTATACAGTACTACCCTACTGTATGATAAGTAGATTGCTACAATTCCATATCTAGCTGTAATATCCAAATGTTTAACTTAAGACCAAGATACTTTATTTGCCTGTAAGCAAGTTTAATTTTCAAGCTCTATGACATAAATGTACTTTTGAACTGATCTTTTCTTTTACAGTGTGTAGCTTAGTGTGTCAAAACAATGGGACACAAAGATCGGACTGTTCCAGTTGTCAATGTGTAGCAGGTTTTACTGGTATGAATTGTGAAACCGACATCAATGAGTGTGATCCAGTGCCTTGTGAGAATAATGGAACTTGTACAGATCTGATTAATGCTTACAATTGCACTTGTACAGCAGGTTTTACTGGAATGGACTGTGAAACTAACATCAATGAGTGTGATCCAATGCCTTGTGAGAACAATGGAACTTGTATAGATCTGATGAATGCTTACAGTTGCACTTGTGTAACAGGTTTTACTGGAATAAATTGTGAAACTGACATCAATGACAATGAGTGTGATCCAATGCCTTGTGAGAACAATGGAACTTGTACAGATCTGGTAAATGCTTATACTTGTACATGTGTAGTAGGTTTTACTGGAATGAACTGTGAAACTGACATCAATGACAATGAGTGTGTTCCAATGCCTTGTGAAAATAATGGAACTTGTACAGTTATGATAAATGCTTATAGTTGTGCATGTGTAGCAGGTTTTACTGGTATGAATTGTGAAACTAACATCAATGAGTGTGATCCAATGCCTTGTGAGAACAATGGAACTTGTACAGATCTGGATAATGCTTACAACTGCACTTGTGTAGTAGGTTTTACTGGAATGAACTGTGAAACTGACATCAATGACAATGAGTGTATTCCAATGCCTTGTGAGAATAATGGAACTTGTACAGTTATGATAAATGCTTATAGTTGTGCATGTGTAGCAGGTTTTACTGGTATGAATTGTGAAACTGACATCAATGAATGTGTTCCAATGCCTTGTGAGAACAATGGAACTTGTACAGATCTGATTAATGCTTACAGTTGCACGTGTGTAGCAGGTTTTACTGGGATGAATTGTGAAACTAACATCAATGAGTGTGTTCCAATGCCTTGTGAGAATAATGGAACTTGTACAGTTATGATAAATGCTTATAGTTGTGCATGTGTAGCAGGTTTTACTGGTATGAATTGTGAAACTGACATCAATGAGTGTGTTCCAATGCCTTGTGAGAACAATGGAACTTGTACAGATCTGATTAATGATTATAGTTGTACTTGTGTAACAGGTTTTACTGGAACAAACTGTGAAACTAACATCAATGAGTGTGATCCAATGCCTTGTGAGAACAATGGAACTTGTACAGATCTGATTAATGCTTATACTTGCACTTGTGTAGCAGGTTTTACTGGAATAAACTGTGAAACTAACATCAATGAGTGTGATCCAATGCCTTGTGAGAACAATGGAACTTGTACAGATCTGATTAATGCTTACAGTTGCACATGTGTAGTAGGTTTTACTGGAATGAACTGTGAAACTAGCATCAATGAGTGTGTTCCAATGCCTTGTGAGAATAATGGAACTTGTACAGATCTGATTAATGCTTATACTTGCACTTGTGTAGCAGGTTTTACTGGAACAAACTGTGAAACTAACATCAATGAGTGTGATCCAATGCCTTGTGAGAACAATGGAACTTGTACAGATCTGATTAATGCTTATACTTGCACTTGTGTAGCAGATTTTACTGGAATAAACTGTGAAACTAACATCAATGAGTGTGATCCAATGCCTTGTGAGAACAATGGAACTTGTACAGATCTGATTAATGATTATAGTTGTGCGTGTGTAACAGGTTTTACTGGGATGAACTGTGAAGCTAGCATCAATGAGTGTGTTCCAATGCCTTGTGAGAATAATGGAACTTGTACAGATCTGGTTAATGCTTATAGTTGTGTGTGTGTAGCAG
The DNA here is from genome assembly GCF_963678975.1 of Dysidea avara. NCBI lineage: Eukaryota > Metazoa > Porifera > Demospongiae > Dictyoceratida > Dysideidae > Dysidea > Dysidea avara. The sequence goes on from NC_089276.1 coordinate 9,257,977, forward strand.
GTTTTACTGGGATGAACTGTGAAACTGACATCAATGAGTGTGTTCCAATGCCTTGTGAGAATAATGGAACTTGTACAGATCTGGTTAATGCTTACAGTTGCACGTGTGTAGTAGGTTTTACTGGAATGAACTGTGAAACTAACATCAATGAGTGTGTTCCAATGCCTTGTGAGAACAATGGAACTTGTACAGATCTGATTAATGATTATAGTTGTACTTGTGTAACAGGTTTTACTGGAACAAACTGTGAAACTAACATCAATGAGTGTGATCCAATGCCTTGTGAGAACAATGGAACTTGTACAGATCTGGTTAATGCTTATAGTTGTGCGTGTGTAGCAGGTTTTACTGGGATGAACTGTGAAACTGACATCAATGAGTGTGTTCCAATGCCTTGTGAGAATAATGGAACTTGTACAGATCTGGTTAATGATTATAGTTGTGCGTGTGTAGTAGGTTTTACTGGGATGAACTGTGAAACTAACATCAATGAGTGTGATCCAATGCCTTGTGAGAACAATGGAACTTGTACAGATCTGGTTAATGATTATAGTTGTGCATGTGTAGCAGGTTTTACTGGGATGAACTGTGAAGCTAGCATCAATGAGTGTGTTCCAATGCCTTGTGAGAATAATGGAACTTGTACAGATCTGGTTAATGCTTACAGTTGCACGTGTGTAGTAGGTTTTACTGGAATGAACTGTGAAACTAACATCAATGAGTGTGATCCAATGCCTTGTGAGAACAATGGAACTTGTACAGATCTGGTTAATGATTATAGTTGTGCATGTGTGGCAGGTTTTACTGGGATGAACTGTGAAGCTAGCATCAATGAGTGTGTTCCAATGCCTTGTGAGAATAATGGAACTTGTACAGATCTGGTTAATGCTTATAGTTGTGCGTGTGTAGCAGGTTTTACTGGGATGAACTGTGAAACTGACATCAATGAGTGTGTTCCAATGCCTTGTGAGAATAATGGAACTTGTACAGATCTGGTTAATACTTATAGTTGTGCGTGTGTAGTAGGTTTTACTGGAATGAACTGTGAAACTGACATCAATGAGTGTGATCCTATGCCTTGTGACAACAATGGAACTTGTACGGATCTGGTTAATGCTTATAGTTGCACGTGTGTAGCAGGTTTTACTGGGATGAACTGTGAAACTAACATCAATGAGTGTGTTCCAATGCCTTGTGAGAATAATGTAACTTGTACAGATATGATAAATGCTTATAGTTGCGCATGTGTAGCAGGTTTTACTGGTATGAATTGTGAAACTAACATCAATGAGTGTGATCCAATGCCTTGTCAGAACAATGGAACATGCATAGATGAAGTAAACACATTCAGTTGTACTTGTGTAACAGGATTTACTGGGACAGACTGTGAGACTAACATAGATGATTGTGATCCTAATCCTTGTCAAAATGGAGGAACATGTTCTGATGAAGTTAATGGCTTCATTTGTACATGTAATCCATTGTACACTGGAGCTGACTGTTCTGGTAAGTACAAATGAATTCTTTATCGAGACACACGGTAGAGCATCATACCACCGAGCAAGCTGTTGTTCCACACCATGTAGTGTACTTACAGGAAAAGAAAATGTGTTTTCACACATATGTAGCTCTGTGTTTCCTTCTCAAATTGGAATTGTTTTTGTACTGCAAATGCTCTCCACCTTCAGCACCCTACATGCAAAAGTTGAGTAAAAATACCTAATGCAAACGTGAAATCCAAGCCCTCAAAAATTTGGCTTACTATTTTCATTTTTTCTTCTTTGTTTAGGGGCTTGGGGGACTTAAATTTTCTTTTCACACACTGTATAAAAATCATTATAAAGTGCAAATGTGTAGCTTGATTTTTGAACTTTGGTGCATATTAAGAATGTATTGCAGTAAAATCAAGTACAAAGTTTGGTGCAAAGATGATAATGATCATAGACCTACAGACAATTATTTGCATTAAAATAGGCTGACCTTTTGTCATGTCTACAGAATAAACTACTTGTGGGAATAACTTAACAATTGGCATGCATATAGGTTAATAACCATAGCTTAAACATTTTGTGGTTAAAAGAAATCGCATTGGCAGCTATAGAGTTACAAGGCAAAAATCTATCAGCTGTAAATTGCATGGTTGATATACTCTAACAGAACAGTCACCACCTGGTGAATACAGTACATTATTCCTTTTAACTAATAGTTGTTTTTTTTGTTATAATGCAATTATGCAAATAATTGTTATAAAATTATTGATGATAGGCTAATAGCAAAAAATTTAATAGTCGCTTCAATACAGATCATGCTTAAACCAAACTTGTTTGCCTTTGAACCATTCTTACATGTGCAAAACTTCAAAGCAATCAAAAGACGAGTTTGTGTTTATGGAGTTTTTGTAAGTGTGCAAAATAAAGATGGAAAAGAAGAAAGAAAAAATTAATAATGAAATTTCACCAAATTTTAAAGGATTGCATATCATTCTCTCAACTTGGAGCAATTATGTTCACTTGACTTCTGAAGGTGGAGGATATCTAAATTGTCAGCACAGAGCTACATGTGCATGAAATTCACATTATTGTTTTTTTCCTATTAATAAACCATTGGGAGCTTCTTAGGCCACACAACACACTACTGTATGTCTTGATACTTAAACAGTCTCCCGTAAGCAAAATAGTGTACACTAATTCCAACCAGATTGTTGGAAGACCAAGAATGTCACGAATATCTGTACATAAATTTCAGTGTCATTTTGTTTACATACAATATGAAAACATTTTCCTTTACAGCATATATTATGTCTCACATTAAGCTGTGTCTTTTTATATTCTCACAGTAAGATTGATCATTACTACACACCCAATGAATGAAACTGTTGATATCGGTGATGATGTTACTTTTACCTGTGAAGCTTCTGGTGGCATTCCTCCAATCAGTTATAGATGGTTATTTAATGGTGTTGAATTGATGGCTGAGCCTGGACACATATCAGGTGTTAATACAACAAGTCTGATGATAACTGATGTCGTAGCTACTGATGTAGGTACATATAGTTGCGAGGCAGCTGATGCTGATGTGGGAAATGTCACATCGAATGAGGCAACTTTATATAGTAAGGTTTAGTTATAATGTAATGCATGTATAAATGTTGTTATTGTTGGAAAGGAAAGAGCAGATTGCTTTATAGTATCATACATTGTGATCATGCTGTTTAGTTGTATTCCCTCCTAAAGTGACATGTGCTGCTAAAAATGCTGCATCTAAAATGGAAATATCGTATGCGGCAAACATAACTTTTATGAAACAGTCTTGCTCCATTCAACCTCAATCACAACATTAAAAACAAGAAAACTCTTACAGGTGTCCTAATATTGAATTTTTAAAAATATTGTCATAACTTGAATTTTCATCTGCCCGCCTGCCTGCCCGCCCGCCCGCCCGCCTGCCTGCCTGACCACAGTCACAATGCTAGAGGCCAAAGGAAGCGTCATTTTACACCACAACAAGAAACCTCATGGGTGGGGTATGCCTTTTGTAGTTCAGGAGAGTGTCAGCCTTCTGTACTTTGCAATTCCTTTTATCTTATTTTTCTTCATGCCAGGAAACCGTATCAACACTTTCCTTGAAGGAGCATATTTAGATGCCATGAAATTATACATTTGAGGCATTTAGGGTGCGCTTTCAGCTGCAAGCAGATCATCCTATAGATAGTTCAGCTACAGTAGATACAAGTCACTCTGTAGAGTGATCAGCTAGAAGAAGTCACCTTGTAGAGAGTTCGGCAGCAAAGAACCCACCCTGTAGAGAGTTCAGCTATAAACAAGTTACTGTATAGAGAGATCAGCTACAAACAAATCACCCTGTAGAGAGTTCAGCTACAAACTAATCGTCCTGTAGAGAAATCAGCTAGAAACTAGACACAATGTAGTGAGTTCAGCTACAAGCAAATCAACCTGTAGAGAGTTCAGCTACAAACAAGTTATCCTGTAGAGAGATCAGCTACAAACAAGTCACCCTGTAGAGAGATTAGCTAGAAACAAATCACTTTGTAGAAAGTTCAGTTACAAACAAATCAACCCCTTTAGAAAGATCAGCTAGAAGCAAATCACCTTGTAGAGAATTTAGCTACAAACAAATCACCCTGTAGAGAGTTCAGTTACAAACAAATCACCCATCCTGTAGCAACTTCAACTGCAAACAAATCACCCTGTAGAGAGTTCAACTACAAACAGATAACCCTGTAGAGAGTTCAGCTAGAAACAAGCCACCCTGTAGAGAGAATCATGTAGAGAGTTCAGCTACAAGCTAACCATTCTGTACAAAGTTCAGCTACATTTCAAGTCACTCAGTAGGGAGATCAGCTGCAAACAAGTTATCCTGTAGGGCATGTATTAAATAAACAGTATGTATATACAGTAATTTCTATAATACTGATAAAATCAAAAATAGTTGAAGTATTAAAAATCTGCTTTAACTCTTTTCTTCTTCCTGTGGTAAAGAAAAAAAAAGATAGGTTAAAAAAAGCCCCAACGCCAGCCTATTGGGGTATACAAATACAAAAAGAAGTGATATCTAATCAAAAACAGCCAAGCTGTAAAAAAATGTTTAGCCCCCAAAAACACCATGGTGAAAAATGTGAAATCCAAGGTGGTGGCCAAGAAATGACTGTGATGGTAGGTTAATGGGAAAAAGCTATGGTGAAAAATGGTCTTGGCACCAAATTCACCCAAATTGTCGTTATTAAGATTTGTACTATAAGCCTACCATCACAGCCATTTCTTAGCCGCCACCTTGGATTTCACATCTTTTGCCTTTTTAGGGGCCGCACCTTATTTACAGCTTGGTTTTTGATTAGATTATTAATTACAGGAAAATAGGCACAAGCCTGTGAGTCTTGTTTGTGTACAAAAAGAAACTAAATTTTTAGAGATAATAATTATCAAATAGAATCTCTAAGTTATTTACAGAGTACTTCATTAGGTAGATTATTCCAAGTATTCATTGATCTTGTAGATAAGAAATTACTTTGAACAGGTCTTTGTGCATGTGGCTTGAGCAACTTGAAATTGTGTCGTCTTGTTACACTATAGACAATTGCTGGTGAAAAACACTTCAGATTGTAAACTGACATTGCCATGTAAAATATTGTACACCGTAAGCATACTCCCATCACATGACGTCTTATCTGAAAGCAGTAGGTGCAGTTTCCAAAGCCTATTATGTGACCAGATTTTGGAAAATCATCCTTATGGGTGCATTCGACACGTTAACTATTTAGTTCTGAAACACAGCATTATACGGTAAATTCCTATCCATTTAGGATAGAATAAACCATAAATACCTTGAATTCCCAAAATATTGCTAGAAATGTTTGAAAAGTGTTTTCTGCTATTAACAGCACCATGTTAGTTTCAAAAATTCTAATTGTTTCAGGTGCTACCATAAGGGTGATTTTCCAAAATTTGGTCACATATAGCTAATATGCACTGTCAGTTAACTAGAGTACTTAGTTTTCACCAGTATCAATTTAATGTTTAATAGTTGAATATTTTTTAAAGTTTATAGTTTCAAAGGAAAGGAGTAACTAACTTTCAATATTGATATAAATTAACTCTTCTACATATCTAATCTATGACAGCTACCGTATGGAGGGAAACTTTGGCACCGTTAAAATTTGGCGAATTTGGCGAATGACCATGAATTTGCCAAATTTTCCCCATCCAAATATTTTGCTGGTCAAGAAAATAGCAAACCAAGCCTCGAACTAATCAATTTTCTACTCGACCAAGGGCTACTGGACCAGGAATCACGTAAGAGCCAAGCCTGCCTCGACTACCTCACTAGGTAGCTAGCTACTGTACACATGGTATCCTCAAACCTCACCTCGAAACGGGTGTGACAAGTAGCGAGTCCTACCATATTAAATACGATATTCACTCTTCCAGAGGGTGTAGATCTACTGTCTATGTAGTATTACCTTTTAGTTATAGATAGATAACTCCCACTGAAGAGGTGTGGAACTCCCAGTTCTCGCTTCAGACAATGATTAGTAATCTAATTAATTAAATAGGGCATGCGCTCTGCTAACAATTCGCCTAATTTTATTTCGCCAACAGTGATATTTTGCTTGATTCACCTAATTTTTCCTCCACCAAAGTTTCCTTCCATACGGTATAGTCCATCAATTCACTGGCAATCAAACAAGTCACCCTGTGGAAAAGATCAGCTAAAAGCAAACAGAGGTCAGCTAGAGCAAATCACTCTGTACAAAGATCAGCTAGAAACAAGTCACACAGACTGTCAGTAGAGAGATCAGCTAGAAGCAAATCTCTCACTAGAGAAATCAGCTGGAAACAAACCACTCTGTAGAAAGATCAACTAGAAATGAGTCATCCTGCAGAGAGTTCAGCTACGTTTCAAGTCAGTCTATAGAAAGTTTAGTAGAAACAAGCCACCCTGTAGAGAGATCAGCTAGAAACAAGTCCACTATGTGCTGAGAGTTCATGCAGCTATATATAAGTAAGTCACCATGAAGAGAGATCAGCTGGAAACAAATCACACAAATCACTTTGTAGAGAGATCAGCTCGAAACAAATCACCCTGTAGATAGATCAGCCAGAAACGGATCACCCTGTATAGAGTTCAGCAAGTAACAAGTAATCTTGTAGAAAAATCAGCTAGTAGAAACAATTCACCCTGTAGAAATCAACTAGAAACAAATCACCGTGCAGAGAGATCAACCAGAAACAAGTCACCCTGTAGAGAGTTCAGCTGGACGCTGTAGAGAAATCAGCTAGAAACAATTCGCCCTGTAGAGATCAGCTAGAAAGAAATCAACCTGTAGAGAGATCAGCTCAACACAAATCACCCTGTAGAGAGATCTGGTAGAAACAAGCCACCCTGTAGAGAGTTCAGCCAGTAAGAAGTCACCCTGTACAGAAATCAGCTCACCTGTAGAAAGATTAGCTAGAAACAAGTCACCCTGTAGCGAGATTAGCTACATTTCAATTACCTTGTAGAAAGGTCAGCTTGAAACAAATCAGCCTGTAGAAGGATTAGTTAGAAACAATTTACCCTGTAGAGAGATCAGCAAGGAACAAATCACCCTGTAGAAAGATCAGCTTGAAACAAATGACTCTGTTGAAAGATTAGCTAGAAACAAGTCATCCTGTACAGAGATCAGATAGAATGAAGTCACCGTGTAGCACTACCAGATAACAGTGCCATGAAACACCTATGGATTATCCATGAATAGTAAAATAATTCCCATAAAGTGCCATGAAAGTCATTTCATGGACATGAATTCATGAGAAGTGGGAGATTTCAAGGAAATTTCATAACACTGACAAATGCGACTGGATCTACGAAAACCGTTCTTATCGCCCAAGACAAGAAGTTTGATTTTTTCACACAAACACAAAGCTTAATGAATGCACTATCAAGTTTCACTGCAACAGTTGACCAGAGTAAAGTGGTCTGCTTTTGCTGGCTACTTTTTTAGAGCACAGTGGCGAGCCATACAAGTGGTCTGGGGTCTTGATGGAGCCCTGGCCAACCAGGAGATGGCTGTGTGTGGCTGTACAGCTCTGTGGCATTGGACAATGACCTGTGCTGTAAATTTCCATTCGTTTTAGCCAGTTCTGAGCCCTGAATGGCCTATAACTTGGCCTAATTCATCCCAGTACGTTTCTTTTCAATTTTTGAACACCATCTTTCCCGCCTTCCAGGGCCCCCGCCTCCCACCCTTCTGGAGCTCACCTGATACAGACAACCTCGGTTTAAAAACTATCTAAAATGGTGGGAAACTTAGCTGTTGACTACTTCTTCAGTGGATGATCAGGAAGGTAAGAAATTGTTGTGAAACGTGTGAAAATTTGGTATGCATATCTACCACCATTGGCCAGCTACAACACACTGAATATTTAAAACCGACGTTTCTCGATACTTTTAAATGGGCGATAAGACCGGTTTTCCCAGAGACAGTCACAAATTATTTCATGTTTGCAGTGGCCATTAATTGTCAAATTTTCACAGGCAGTGTCCATGAATTGTCAAATTTTCATCGGCAGTGTCCATGAACTGTCAAATTTTCATAGGTATTGTCCATGAAACTACATGAAATTTCATGGTTTACCATTGCATTTTCATCGGCTGTTCTCTGTGAGTTCAGCTAGAAATAAGTTAAATCAAATCACGCTGTAGAAAGATCAGCTAGAAAAAATCACTCTATAGAGAGATCAGCTGAAAACAAGCACCCTGTAGAGAGATCAGCATGATCAAGTCACCCTGTAAGAGCCCAACTACTTTTCAAGTCACCCCATGGAGAATCCAGGTATGGAAAACTCTCTCAGTAGAAAGATTTCAACTATATAGTGTACATACGTACCTTGAGTAAGTACTCTCCGTGTCTTGAAACAGTGCATTTCTAATTAATGCCACATAAATAAATGATGCAATTAGATAACTTCCTTAGATACCAACATCAGCTAGAAATTAGTCACCTTGTTCAGTATTCAGTTAGAAATAAATCCCCCTGTGGAGAGATCAGTTAGGTAAGTTACCCTTTTACCTGCAAAGAATTAAACTATTTTTCAAGGCACCCTGTAGAGAGCTCAGTAGAAACAAGTATATAGTCCTGTAGAGAGATCAGCTAGAAACAAATTGCCCTATACAGAGATCAGCTTGATCAAGTCACCCAGAAGGGAGTTCAACTACATTTCAAGTCCCCTGTAGAGAGTGTAGCTAGAAACAAGTTACCCTGTAGAGAGATCAGCTAGAAACAAGTCGCCCTGTAGAAAGATCAGCTAGACACAATAATTCACCCTGTTGAGATCAGCTAGAAACAAATCACCCTGTAGATAGATCGGCTATCACCCTGTAGAGAGCTCAGCTTGAAACAAGTCACCCTGTAGAAATGTCAGCTAGATAAGAAACAAATCACCCTATAGAGAGATCAGTTAGAAACAAGAGAGAATTCATCTACATTTCATATAGTGTTTCAGCTAGAAATAAGCCACTCTGTGGTGAGTTCAACTACAAACCATTCACCATGTAGTCAAAGAGTACAGTTATTTCCCTGTAAAACTTACAGCTACATACACGTTTCCCTGTATAGTATTCAGCTGCGGACTGTGTGACTTATCTTTATGATCAATCAACACCATTGCCTAAATGTATATGTAGCTAAATAAAACATTTAAATCTTCTTCATAATAATCTTCTTTCTATGGTGAAGAAAAAGACAAGTTAAAATAAATACCTAAAGCTGGCCGTAGGCTGGCTTTAGGTATGAATATACAAAAAAAGGTGATAACGTATCTAATCAAAAACAGCTAAGCTGTAAAAAGGGTGTAGCCTCCAAAAAGTCAGGGTAAAAAAAGATGTGAAATCAAAGGTGGTGGCCAAGAAATGGCTGTGATAGTAGGTTAATGGCAAAAAATTTAATAACAACAATTGGTGCCGAATCCTAGTGAAACTTGGAAGAGGCAACACAAATTCACCTGAATTGTCGTTATTAAAATTTTTTGCCATTAACCTACTGTACTATCACAGCCATTTCTTGGCCGCCACCTTTGATTTCACATCTTTTTTTAACCTGGCTTTTTTGGAGGCCGCACCTTTTTTTACAGCTTAGCTGTTTTTGATTAGATTGTACTCACACACACAGTGTGCCAACTTTAATACACTGTGAAGCATGTTAGCTTTAGTGATATAGTTGGTTCATCTTCTATGCCACTAAGCATGTTAATATTATAAATTTCAATACATTTTGTTGGTTAGTTGGGTTATTAATTCTCATGTACTGTAGTTACTTGTCCCATGCCCCCTAATCTGATGAATGGAATGATTGATTGTTCACTGGGAGATGATGGAGTTCTTTCTTATGAAGACCCTTGCACTGCTACATGTGACACTGGGTATATGCTAACTGGTGATGTCATGAGGACTTGTCAAAGTGATGGGATGTTTAATGGTACTGAGGCCATGTGTAATAGAGGTAAACTGTGCACATGTTTAATTTACAAATGTTCACATCATTTTCCTGCAGTCCCTTGTCCAATGCCCCCTAATCCTGTAAATGGAATAATCAATTGTTCACTGGGAGATGATAAAGTTCTTTCTTATGAAGATACTTGTTATACATTTTGTAACACTTTTTATGAGATACAGGCTGGTGATGCCATGAGTACCTGTCAGAGTGATGGAAGGTTTAATGGTACCAGTGCTACATGTGGCAAAGGTATGTAACATATAAATCCAGACTCACAGTAGTGAGACGAGTGACCAAGAAACTACAAAGTGCATGCCACAATTAAAACATGCATGGTGACTACTGTGAGTTATTTATGTGTAGGGACGTTTTCACAATTTTAGCCATAAATTGCACGATCATCCTCATTAGGAATGTATTGTCCAGCACAAGTCTTTAATTGTTTACTTATTGCTGTGATAGTAATTTTAACCTTTTATTAAGAGTATTGCAATCAATGGCTTATACTATTAGGCTTGCGCCATTATATCGGATTTTCGCAGATCCAGTCACATATTAATGTTACAAAAAAGTAACAAACAAGTATAAGGAAAAGTTAAGAATTTAAGTTTGATTAGGGTTCATAGAAAAAAAGTAAGGAAACAATGGAGGTCGCCTACATCTGCAGATATACTGTACTAGTGACATTTAATCCCTAATTCAGTCTATGTACCATGATTGAATTAGGGATTAAATGTCCAATAGCACAGGGTGTATATCTGCAACCTCCCTGCAGGATTTTTGGTGACTGGTTTCTGATCAGTAACATAGCTAGATTCTTGGTGAAGGCCAAGAAAAGGTAACTGCTTGCTGAGAATAACTGTTCTCCACTAACTATATAATAATATCACTGAAAAGTACTATTTATGGCTACACAGCTTGTTACACTGTTTGACCGGTTTCTGGAAAGCCCCCTGCAGCAGTCCCCATATCCCTTGTTTTCCTACTTTTTTCTACGATCCCTAAAATAATTATAAATTTTCCTTACATTTGTTACGATAGAACTGAGATGTAGAATCTCCTTGAAAACGTAAGTTTGATTTTGTGTGTGAGGAAGCTGGGTTATATGAAATCCGGTCACATATCAATTACTGACTCAAAAGTGAAGTGGCCTTTACGCTTAGCTTTTAGCTATGTTCAGCCTGTTTTGCAGTGCTACAAATGAAAAACAATAGGAGGAACGCCTCTGCAATCATCCAGTCACCACAGAAAAGGTGGAAGATTCCCGTAGGCAAGCCATCACGCTACCACGAATCAACACTTTTGGCTGTGAGCAAAATAGAAATGAGACACAAAGGAGGACAACTAGGGACCCGCCGATGATGCTAGCATAATTTTGAGCATAATAGGTACCTAAAAGCATTGAGCATAATGCCAGCATAATAGGTTAAATATTTGTACGATAGTGTAAACTCTTGCTGGGAAAATGACAATTGCAAAATAAGATCGATATACTCTAATAGAGCAGTCAGTAACTCTAATAGAACAATCATCAAACTGACTGTTCTATTAGAGTATATCGATCTTGTCTCTTACATGCAGGCATGTAGCAAGAATTTATTATTTGTGTTCCAGCCACTCATTTTTTTCTTTCTATAATAGTGTTAAACTAGCAGCAAAGCATATGAACTAAGGCATGAACATTGAGCATAATCGAGCATAATAGGTAAATATTGAGCATTAATTTAAGCATAATAGGTGAATTTTTTAGCAGTGCAGCATAGCATAATAGGTAAAATTATGAGCATAATTGGCGGGTCCCTAAGGACAACCCTATGATTCCTGCATTGTACATACTGTGGTATGCCAAAAGGCACATCTGGGATGAAGCGACGTCAAACGGTAAAAAGTTTAAGCCAATATTCTTAGCTAGACATGCCAACTCTCACACAAGATGAATCTCAGTAATATCACGCCTTACCCTCTGTTTCTCACTCTTTTAGCTTAGTTCTCATGCATTTCTCACACCTGATCTGTCTTCATAATTAGCCCGCTGTGCTTAACATTGGACAAGCCCTGTGTAAGATATCTGTAAAGAAGGTGTACGCATTTTGTTTTCAGGTATAAATGTAGAGTGAGTCACATTATACCCACACTATTTATGTACTTTCAGCATGCAGTTACCTTCTTTGGCCTTCACCAAAAGTCTAACCACAAAATCTATGGTTGTAATTAGAATCCAGTCACCAAAATCCTGGAATCACCTAGTCCATGTTGCTGGTAGTGCTTGAGGTCTCACTCCTAAAATTGTTAGGAGGTTGGTATCTCTGCCTTAGCCATTATCTAGTTACGCTTGTCTGAAGGCATCAGGCAGACAGGCAGGCAGGCAGGCAGGCAGCTAGTCAGTACAAAATTCCATTAAAAATTGTAGCAATCTATTTGAAGCATTTGGGGTCATACTTAAGGCACTTTTGGGCTTGGTCATTCATGTACCTAATCAGTACTGCCAAGGCACCAGGATGGTATTGTGAAGCTGATATTTGGATGATAGTTTGGCCAGAAAAACTCAAACCTCCATGATCCCTAATATACAGTACAATTGTACTGTATGACATCGTAGTTAATATTTATGGGCTACTATTAGCATGGCCACTTTCAGGTACTGGATTGTTCCTACACCAAATTCCAGGGGAGTATCCAGGATTTTTCAAGGGAAGGGTCTCTGAGGTGGTAATCCCCTAAAGTTCAACTCAGCAGTCCTACAGCTGTAGCATTCACATACATTAAATTAATGTGCCCTTAGGCAAAAGAACATGATGTATCTAGCTATGTAGTAGGAAAACTAGGTAAAGCTTACTACATACACATCTTCCTGGAATACAGTATTATGAACAATGGAACTCTTGTTCGTTGCACTCCTTCCTGGCTGAAGAACCAATGAAGTAACACATAATTCATACTGCAAGGAGTTCAATTCATTCTGTGTCATGTGGGCAAGCTTTTGAGAGACCTCGAAACAGCAGAGTGATATCATGTGACCATATAGACCAATTGTCAGGTGGGGTCAGGTGTATTACCACAAAAGAAAAGTACTGACAGTAAAACATTACTTTATATAAAAGAAAATACAAATCAGACATACCTACGCAAAATTATCGGTGACTATAGATGCCATTAGTTGCCAGCTCTTCCATTCACAGTAAGTGCATGTCATCTGCCATTTGCTGAACTTAAAACAATCCATATATCACGTATGCAATCATCACATGATGGTCTGATTGCTTTATTGAAATAGTTTGTGACTACTCCATTAAAGCATTTGCAGTTTCCCTGTTCAAGATTCAACTTGAAGGGGGGTCTTGGGCCCCAAGACCCCCTGAGTCCACCCCTGAATTTTGTCATCCAAACATCTAATCCAGACAAAAACTTCTAAACATACTGTGAAAGCGTGAAGAATGTAACTTCCCTAGGAAGAATTATTTCAGGATAATTCTATCTAATCCAAAACAGCCAAGCTGTGAAAAAAGAATGCGGCCCTGAGAAAGGCTATGGTGAAAAAAGATGTGAAATCCAAGGTGGCGGCCAAGAAATGGCTGTGATGGTAGGTTAATGGTAAAAATTTTAATAACAACAATTCAGGTGAATTTGGTGCCGCTTGGTCTTGGCACAAAATTCACCTGAATTGTCGTTATTAAAATTTTTACCATTAACCTACCATCACAGCCATTTCTTGGCCGCCACCTTGGATTAATTAGTAGTTTATCACCAAAGCAGTATGCTAACATTTGTATGCATTGTTAACCAAAAGTTCCCTATTTTACTCGAGATACTCTAATCTAATCCAAAACAGCCAAGCTGTGAAAAAAGAGTGTGGCCCTGAGAAAGGCTATGGTGAAAAAAGATGTGAAATCCAAGGTGGCGGCCAAGAAATGGCTGTGATGGTAGGTTAATGGGAAAAATTTTAATAATGACAATTCAGGTGAATTTTGTGCCAAGACCAAGCGGCACCAAATTCACCTGAATTGTTGTTATTAAAATTTTTACCATTAACCTACCATCACAGCCATTTCTTGGCCGCCACCTTGAATTTCACATCTTTTTTCACCATAGCCTTTCTCAGGGCTGCACTCTTTTTTCACAGCTTGGCTGTTTTGGATTAGATTTCACTTCTTTTTGTATTTGTATACCCCAAAGCCGGCCATAAAGCCGGCCTATGGCTAGCTTTAGGGCTTTTTAACCTGTCATTTTTTCTTTACTACAGGAAGAAGAAAATATGAAGCTGGGTGATTTCTTTGTAGCTAACCTCTCTGCAACGTGATCCTTCTAGCTGATCTCTCTACCGGATGACTTGTTTGTAGCTGAACTCTCTACAGGGTGATTTGTTTGTAGTTGAACTCTCTACAAGGTAACTTTTTCTAGCTGATCTTTCTACAGGGTGATTTGTTTGTCTCTACAGGGCAATTTGTTTGCAGCTGAACTTTCTACATGGTAGTTTCTTTGTAGCTGAACTCTCTACAATGTAACTTCTTCTAGCTGAACTCTCTTCAGGGTGACTTGTTTGTAGCTGAACCCTCTACAGGGTGATTTGTTTGTAGCTGAACTCTCTACAAGGTAACTTCTTCTAGCTGATCTTTCTACAGGGTGATTTGTTTGTCTCTACAGGATGATTTGTTTGCAGCTGAACTCTCTACATGGTAGTTTCTTTGTAGCTGAACTCTCTACAATGTAACTTCTTCTAGCTTAACTCTCTACAGGGTGACTTGTTTGTAGCTGAACCCTCTACAGGGTGATTTGTTTGTTGCTAAACTCTCTACAAGGTAATATCTTCTAGCTGATCTTTCTACAAGGTGATTTGTCTGTAGCTGAATTCTCTACAGGGCAATTTGTTTGCTGCTGAATTCTCTACATGGTAGTTTCTTTGTAGCTGAACTCTCTACATGGTAGTTTCTTTGTAGCTGAACTCTCTACAATGTAACTTCTTCTAGCTGAACTCTCTACAGGGTGACTTATTTGTAGCTGAACCCTCTATAGGGTGATTTGTTTGTAGCTGAACTCTCTACAAGGTAACTTCTTCTAGCTGATCTTTCTACAGGGTGATTTGTTTGTCTCTACAGGGCAATTTGTTTGCAGCTGAACTCTCTACATGGTAGTTTCTTTGTAGCTGAACTCTCTACAATGTAACTTCTTCTAGCTGAACTCTCTACGGGTGACTTGTTTCTAGCTGATCTCTCTACAGGGTGACTTGTTTCTAGCTGAACTCTCTACAGGGTGATTTGTTTGTAGCTGAACTCTCTACAAGGTAACTTCTTCTAGCTGATCGTTCTACAGGGTGATTTGTTTGTAGCTGAATTCTCTACAGGGCAATTTGTTTGCAGTTGAACTCTGTACATGGTAGTTTCTTTGTAGCTGAACTCTCTACAAAGTGACTTCTAGCTGATCTATCTACAGGATGACTTGTTTCTAACTGAACTCTCTACAGTGTGATCTGTTCATAGCGGAACTTTCTACTGGGTGATTTGTTTGCAGCTAAACTCTCTACATGGTAGTTTCTTTGTAGCTGAACTCTATACAATGTAACTTCTTCTAGCTGAACTCTCTACAGGGTGACTTGTTTCTAGCTGAACTCTCTACAGGGTGATTTGTTTGTAGCTGAACTCTCTACAAGGTAACTTCTTCTAGCTGATCTTTCTAAAGGGTGATTTGTTTGTAGTTGAATTCTCTATAGGGCGATTTGTTTGCAGTTGAACTCTGTACATGGTAGTTTCTTTGTAGCTGAACTCTCTACAATGTAACTTCTTCTAGCTGAAATCTCTACAGGGTGACTTGTTTGTAGCTGAACCCTCTACAGGGTGATTTGTTTGTAGCTGAACTCTCTACAAGGTAACTTCTTCTAACTGATCTTTCTACAAGGTGATTTGTTTGTAGCTGATTTCTCTACAGGGCAATTTGTTTGCTGCTGAACTCTCTACATGGTAGTTTCTTTGTAGCTGAACTCTCTACAAGGTAACTTCTTCTAGCTGAACTCTCTACAGGATGACTTGTTTCTAGCTGATCTCTGTACAGGGTAACTTGTTCCTAGCTGAACTCTCTACAGGTGATTTGTTTGCAGCTGAACTCTTTTACATGGTGGTTTCTTTGTAGCTGAACTCTCTACAAAGTGACTTCTTCTAGCTGATCTATCTACAGGATGACTTGTTTCTAACTGAACTCTCTACAGTGTGATCTGTTTATAGCAGAACTTTCTACTGGGTGATTTGTTTGCAGCTAAACTCTTTGCATGATTGTTTCTTTGTAACTGAACTCTCTACAATGTAACTTCTTCTAGCTGAACTCTCTACAGGATGACTTGTTTCTAGCTGATCTGTGTACAGGGTGACTTGTTCCTAGCTGAACTCTCTACAGGGTGATTTGTTTGTAGCTGATCTGTGTACAGGGTGACTTGTTCCTAGCTGAACTCTCTACAGGGTGATTTGTTTGTAGCTGAACTCTCTACAAGGTAACTTCTTCTAGCTGATCTTTCTACAGGGTGATTTGTTTGTAGCTGAATTCTCTACAAGGCGATTTGTTTGCAGCTGAACTCTCTACATGGTAGTTTCTTTGTAACTGAACTCTCTACAATGTAACTTCTTCTAGCTGAACTCTCTACAGGATGACTTGTTTCTAGCTGATCTCTGTACAGGGTGACTTGTTCCTAGCTGAACTCTCTACAGGTGATTTGTTTGCAGCTGAACTCTCTTACATGGTGGTTTCTTTGTAGCTGAACTCTCTACAAAGTGACTTCTTCTGGCTGATCTATCTACAGGATGACTTGTTTCTAACTGAACTCTCTACAGTGTGATCTGTTTATAGCGGAACTTTCTACTGGGTAATTTGTTTTTATTATTATTATTATTGTTAGCACTTTACAGTGACCAGCACTGAAGGTCTGACAGCAACATGTGCTTGCAGCTAAACTCTTTGCATGATTGTTTCTTTGTAACTGAACTCTCTACAAGGTAACTTCTTCTAGCTGATCTCTCTACAGGGCAATTTGTTTGTAGCTGAATTCTCTACAGGGTGATTTATTTGAGCTGAACTCTCTACATGATGGCTTCTTTGTAACTGAACTCTCTATTAGGTACCTTCTTCTAGCTGATCTGACTACAGGGTGACTAGTTTGTAGCTGAATTCCCTACAGAATAACTTGCAATGTAATATAACTGAGTAAATTATACATGCAGCTGAATGCTTTATTAGGGTGACTGTTCTATTAGAGTATCTCGATCTCGCATTTGCTGCACGTAGTTGCCTTTCGAATCATAACTCAGTGATTTGTAATCCGATTCTTCTGTACTACTGCAAGAACTTTCTATGATGATTATTCCAGCTACATACTGATTTTCAGCTCGTTGCTCTAAGCGGTTTGCCTGGTAGACACGAAAACTAATAGTTTTTTTATTCATAAAAATCGATCGCGTAATTTTAACACAGGTTGGGTTTTGTGTCATATCTCCATGGTCTTTATCCCGATTCCTTTCAAACCACAAAAAGACACTCCTACGATGTTTGCTCCATCTACATATCAATTTTCAACTGATTCCTCCAAGGGGTTTACCCTGTAGGCGTGACAGACCTTCGACCTTATTTTACGCAAACAGTCGATCATAACTCCGTGAATGTTCATCGGATTCCTACCATAGTTGGTACGGAGGTCCGCCTTAATGAGCCCTTTAAGTGTGCCACATTTCAGCCCAATCCGAGCACGCATTCGTGTTTTATGGCAGATTTTGCGAAGTGTGCGAAATGAAGAAGATGATGAAGAAAAAAACGAAGAAATTAAAACGAAATTTTGTTCGCTCGTATCTCGGAAATGGCTGGAGCGATTTTCTTCAAATTTTGTATGTAGACTCCCCTAACTGGGCAGCACGTCTCTAGTAAATATGGTTCCAATCGGATAAGGAATCACAGAGCTACATAGGTCTGAAAATTGTGTTTTCTTTCTTCCTGTTAATATACTCATGGTGTGGCACGCCGGCTTCTTGGGCTGCACGACACACTATGGTGTGTCTTGATTCATGCACTATCACATGAGTGCCTTTTAAGTGTTACATTTAGCTACGCTGAAACCCTTGTATTGGCACATTGGTAGATTCTGTTACATTCTACAGTCATGGTACATATGTAGCTAGTATGCTGCATGCACTATGATATCTATAATTTCCATATCAATGTTACATTGATTGCTCTAGCTCTGAAATCTCATAAGCAGAGCAGATTATAATGGTCAGCCATTAGACATTTACTTACCAATTGGCTCAAAGTCTGCCCATTTACCTGCTAAACCAGTCAAGAATGGTGGACAATTTTCCACTAAAAAGATTAATATACTCTAATAGAACAGTCATATACCCTAATAAAGCAGTCAACGTGCTTTTAAATAGGTGCACCTAAAAGGCCTTAATGCGAACAAAAAAAATTGGCCCATCAGGGAATTGAATGTATGCCCTCAGCAGCAAACTATTTGTTGTGCTTCTTTCTACCACATGTTCACACACTCTTGAAGAAACTTCAACAGCTTTTTTAAATGTCCTACAGTATGATCATAAATACTAGAATTATTATATTCATTCACTTCCTTACTAATTTCAATCCCAGTATAGCTCATGCACATAATGCTTTCTCTGTCCCTGTTCAAAATTCCCATACGGATGCTACTACTCACAATTTTAATAATACAAGTAGTAGATAGCTACCTATATAATCACAATTTAAAGTAATTGTGTGCACATACTTGTGTAGTATGACTGCAGGTACAGTTCACCCACAGACAATGATGGAGTGCATAGCTGCTGAAGGAGTTTTATGTGCCAAAATACTCATCGTTTGCAATCTCAGATCCAAATTTTTCCTGGGATGCATGCCCCAAATCCCCCCATCTTGGCATGCTCACACATGCTGCATGTACTTAGCACATTCATTGTTATACAATGTCAGGTCATGTCAGATCAACTGCTCATAAGAAAGCTCTATTAGAGTATGTAACATACTAGTGTAATTAATTTTAAAATGAAATACATAGGCTGCATAGGCATCCAAGTGATTAAATAATAGTTAGTCATCAAAACACAGGGTTCTACGGAATTTACGAAGGCCCTGTAGTAGTGCCCTTGCTTTGCTCATGCTCCACAACACAGGGCCTTCAGGTTTCTAAGTCCCGTAGAGCCCTGTGTTTCGATGTCTAACTAATTTAGACCACAGCTCATTCATGTACCTTCACTGCTGCTGCTTGTTGTACCTTCCCAGCTGCTTGTAACACGAGAAATGTAGCATTCGTGCATGAGTAGAACAAGCCCCCTGCCACTTGCAACGGCACTTATTATCCAGTTAAACCCCCATGCATTGCCAATGTTATAGGCACGTAATTGCCGTGTTTTGTATCACCCCAGAGACAGGGATCTATTGAGACATGAACAAGGGACTACAGAATTTAGATACCTGTAAGTATAACCAATGAAATGTGAGTATTTCAACTTGCTGTGGTCTAAAAGTAGAGAAACAAGAGATGAATAATGAATATTGCAGCATAGTTTGGTGGGAAAATCCAATAATTGTTATAACATTCTATGGTAGGGATTCTATGC
Organism: Dysidea avara; assembly: GCF_963678975.1. NCBI lineage: Eukaryota > Metazoa > Porifera > Demospongiae > Dictyoceratida > Dysideidae > Dysidea > Dysidea avara. The sequence goes on from NC_089276.1 coordinate 9,277,567, forward strand.
TGTAATATCATCACATTAGTTGTTTATTTCACTACTTTTTATTCCTGCTTCATTTCTACGAATATACACATATTGGTGGCATCATAAAAGTTAGTGTGAGAGATTAATTCTTGCATGAGGCAGGTGGTTCCATACTATGGTGCCTTGGTGTCTTGCATACTTCTGGGTTTGAGACAGTCGGGATATGCAAAGTAAGGTGGAGTCCTAGTGCTGTAGGGTGTATTGTTTCCAAACTTATAGGGGGCATAAACATGATTCTTTTGGATGCCTGATATTGATGGAACATAAAACAAGCGAGGCGACAGTGAATAAGTTGGGTAACTTTTAAGCCATTACGGCTTTTGATAGTAGCCAGAGACATGATCAGTCTTATTAGGAAAACACAAGTAACACTGCATGGTTTTGAAGTCGCTGTAAATACAGCAACTGACATTGATTCAATGATGTAGTTACCCCAGACCAATAATGCATGTTGCATGTATTCTTCCTACTTGTCAGTACACTCACAGGGTGGCTTCTTGGGCCACATGAACCTTGAATCTAATTTAAAAGCTTTAGAGCATCTGTTGAAAGCTGTAAGTATATAAAAATATGTCATTGGTGAGGAAGTTAGTATGTGATATTTTCTCTATTGGCTGTAATGTAATTACTAATGTAGCTACTCCAATGCTGTTACAATATGCTCTACATTACATACAGGTGTTATATGAATATGTAGAGAATAATTATTTACCAACAGGTGTTTTGGATTTTCTGGAGTTTGGTGATAGCAGAAAAGTTATTACAAATCGTGACAGTTCAGATGCGGCTTCAGAACCAATATCGTTGCCATCTGGATTTCCGTTTGGTTCAGAGATACACACTTTAGCTTATGTAAGTGTATAAAATTAATATTTGTGTAATTCATGCTATACAGCACAACTGTAAGATTATTGGAAACCCATCTATCACTCCTGGAGAAAACTGAATGTAATACCTCACTACTTGAAACTGGATGACCTGTAGTCAGTGGGTATAATTTTTTCTTCCTTTGCCAATTTGTTTGTTTCACTGATTTATGCAGTGCTATAAACACTTTATTATATAATGCTAAATTATTAAGAATATAAAAAATAAATAACATCAAATAACAAATAAATGTGACAAAGGCTGTACATAGGAAAACACAATAGGAAAACACGAGTCACACTGTATAGTTTTGAAGTTGCTGTAAATACAGCAACTGACAAAGGCACAAATGCTTAATAGTCTAATGTCTTGGTATGATATAGTAGTTAAATTACACTGTATTACATGTTTCTTTTTATTAATACCAATCATAATCAAAGTATGAACAGGACATTGAAATACCCTGAGTCATTGACACTACAGTTCCAAGAGAGTAGCTACACATTGTTCAGATTTCATATGATAGTGTTGTTTCCAGGTGGTAATTGTTTCAAGTTTGCTCACTAATGAATATGGCTAGAAATTAGTTTGTATTGTTTACTACCTTGCTTTCTATGTTTGCTTAAGAATAATCGGATAATGAGTGCACTCTGTGCTGGAAATCAGCCTTCACTATAGTATGTACAAATTAAGCTGTATTCTGAAAAACAGCTAAAAATTAAAAGTGAATTTTTTCTCCAGAGAGTCAACATTTCAGTCAAACAGATGATTAGTGGTGACAGGAAAGTTGTCAACAACAGACACTATGGTTTGGCTCCATTAAAATTTCAGGAAAAGGTCGTAATGAACACAGACCTTTTATGGCTTCCTCATATGAAATGTATGGTAACATTTTGATTGGCAGTAAATATTTTGTCAGACATTTGAACCAAAAGATTTTTAGTGTGTCAAGTAATGCTACAAATGAGCCAAATTTCAAGATCTTGTGTAATTGCATCCATTAGTTATTAAGTGTTTTGGGGGATCCAGCTCAACACGTACATATACTATAGACTAATTGACTCATTAAATTAAATAATGTCATTTTATTCTGTAATATATGCCTCAAGTTCATATCATGCTCTACTCGAAAGTAAAAGTACTGTAGTAATCGGAGCCAGAGCTCATGGTCCAACAAGTCTGGCATTGCAGCATTTGCAGAACACTACTTGAATTTGTTAAAATTGTGATACTCTAATAGAGCAGTCATCTACTGTATTCTGATAGAATAATAGTCACTGCATGCACTAATCATACTTCTAAGTATTATTGCTATGCTGATTTCACTATTATTGTATCTTATATTTAGGTTGGGACTAATGGAATAATCTCATTTGGTCAGCCATTTTTATTCTGGATTCCTGAGCCTTTTCCTGGAGGTAGATTCAGTGGAGTACGAAATTTTCATGTGGTTGCCCCTTATTGGGTGGATAATGACATTCGCAGAGAAGGCAATGTGTCTTATGAAGTGTTTCAGCTACAAGCTACAGGACCTTATGGAGACTATTTACTGAATTATGTCAGTAGCTATATAAGAGAGTGCAACATATCTTCAGATTTTAAAGGAAGTTTAATGATATTGGCAGAGTGGGAAGGTGTACACCCTTATCCTCATGGTGCTAGTAGTGTCTCAGATGATGATCCATTCCTTGTACAGGTACACTATTATAGAATATGTATATTTATCATTCTTGCCTTGTGTCACAAATACGTCTTTTATGATTTATTTAGACCAACACTTTCCAGGCAGTAGTGATTACTAACTTGGAAGAATCTTATGCACTTTTTATTTATGAATGTAATTCAATTGAGTGGACTGGTAGATTTACATTTCCTACAATTGGATTTAATTCACCTTCTACTGCCACCTTTATGAATCATCCCTTTACTGGACAAAGTGATGCCAATGAGATAGCATGTAGAGATAGGAATCTGCTGTATCAAATCAGTGTGTCTCAAAGTTTTATTGAAGTACAAAAACGAATGTGTGTGGAGTGGTATTCTTCAGATATAGAACGATTTAATGAAAATGTAACTTTACTAAACTTTGTTACACCATCTTGCCCATGTTCTCTATTCCAAACTTTTTTTGACCGTCGTTATTCTCTGTTGTCATTCAGAAACAACTTATGGTGCTATTCTTTAAGATTTCCTCAGCGTGGTACTGACAGGGAATGTTGTTACACTTTGGAATCAGCTATGTTTGGAGCACTGATTACTGATCCTGCTGTTGGGGGCTCCCTATTACTCTTTGAGGAGCGCACATTTGTATCATATGAAGAGAACAATTTTAGGCCAAAGACATACTGTTGTTCTGATCTTGTTGGATTATGTAGCTTGTATACTGAGCGACGACCATTAGATAATTGTGCCAGATACATACCACCAAGAAGATGTAAGTGAATTTGATTGATTATAACATAATTTGTATTCATACTTAACCTTAATAGCTTGGTTTTGGGGTGATCCCCACATTACCACACTTGATGATTTCACATACACCTTCAATGGACTTGGTGAATATGTACTGTTGAGAGCTATGGGAGAGATCAATGTAGAGTTTCAGGGTAGAACTGCCTTAGCACCAAGCTCCAGTGCCACTGTGTTTTCTGCTTTTGCTATACAACATGAAGACATTACAGTTCAGGTATAACATATTGTGTCCCAATGAACTGCATATTATTGTGAATGTATATGCAACATTTTACTGTGAGAACTGTGATTCAATGTATCAAGAACTCACTGTTTTGGCCAATTTACATTCTTAGACAGTAATTTATGCACCTATTCATGACGGCAACAGCTATGTAGCAGTTTAGTCTTATAAAACCACATGTTGAATGCAATTTTGACATTCTTCCACTGGTATTGTGCATTGCTTAGCAGAATACACATATTCTGAAATGCAAGTCTCATTTGTGGAATAACCAAATGCTTCATTGACTTTTGCAGATATAGTCCATAACGTGTTAAAACTTTTTTACTTGTTATCAAGTTAAACAGTTTTTAGCTGATACCGTTTTCAAATACTGTGAATCATTTCTGAGCCACAGAAGATGACTATGGGTCTGGGAAAACAGGTCATAGTATCCATGACAACTTCTTTGATTTTTCACCAAGAACACAAAGCTACATTAATACAATATCAAATTTCATAATCAAAATGAGCTTTTCCCAAGCACAGTGATGATCTGTATGAGCAGTCTGACCAGGCTTGGAATGGCTGTGTGTGGCTATACAGCTCCATGGTGTTGAATAAAGATCTGTGCTGTAAATGTCTTCATTTTAGCCAGTTTTGAGACCTGAATGGCTAATAATGTGGCCTAATTTATCCCTATGCCTTTCTCTTTAATTTTTTAAAACAATCTCTTGCCCGCCTCCAGGACCCACCTCCCACCCTTTTTGGAGCTTGCCTGGTAGAGTAAACATCGAGTTAAAAATTATCTAAAATGAAAGGAAACTTAAGTCTTGACTACTTCTACTGTGGATGCTTTTGAAGGTAAGAAACTCATGCAAAACATGTGAAAATTTGGTATAAGTAGCTTCTACCATTGCCGAGCTATAACATACTAAACCAGCATTTCTCAATACTTTTAAATAGGCGATACGAAATTCTCTATCTGACTTGCTATCACAATATATATCCTTCTTGTGCAGTATTTTCACATCACACTAAAATGTGACCCAGTCTGGGAAAACCAGTCTCAAAAAGCAATATTTATGATCTACTTTTACTGTATTATTATAGAAGACTCACAAATGAATATAGAAACACAGTTTGTGAGAATGAGGTGAAGGGGAAGGTTGTCTTTAAATTAGTTCAGATCATTCAGATCAACTACTAGTCGGATGGCTGCAGGTTCAAAGTTGCCCAGGTCCAGTCATGGATTTTTTCTCCTTTCTCCACCTTTTCAAACATACTTTTTGTAACAACTTTATACTGGCTGTAGGACCAGGTGTCCTACAAACCTTTAGCACTTGTGCTGTAAAGTCTTAATAAAAAAAATTATAATAAATAAATAATTGTTTTGTTGTGGTATATTACTTTATTTTTTGTTATGTAGTAGTTTTATTAGTCTATAGCAATTATTTTGAGGTGTAGTCACTGTGACTACCAAGTAGCTTAGTGGACAGTAATGTTATTTGGTGAAACCCATGCTGGTGATGACTGACATGCAGTGTTGGGTGTAACGCATTACATAAGTAATGTGTTATGCAATATTATTACTTTTAAGTAGAAGCATGAAACACTTGTATGCTACTGTCACTGTGCATTAAGGCTGTAGTGCACAAACATTTTGATAGCTTCATGTAAGCATAATAAGCATTTCTTAAAAGTAAAGCAGATTTGAGCATAATTATTTAAAGGTAACACATTCAACCTTTCATGCTTTTTTTTCATTTAGTTGGGTATTACAAGTGGAGAATTTGATGTATTAATAAATGGCAGTGATGTTTCAACTCAACTAACTGCGACTGGTTCTAACATTTCTGATTCTACATATTTCCTTGAGAGAAGTGCAAGTAATTCCATGTTAGTAGACTTTCCTTCGGGATTTGGTCTCACTGCAAACTATTCAAATGGGATACTCAGTTTTGTACTTAACGTACCTCCAACACTTAATAGCAAAACTGAAGGATTGCTGGGAACACTTAATGGAAACATTTCTGATGACTTGATCTTCCGAAATGGAACTATGTTATCAACTGAATCAACTGATGCAGAAAAACATGTATTTGGACAATCATGTATGGCAAATATAATCCACATTGTGTAATGGTTGTAGTAAACTTTCTTTCAGGGCAAATTACTGTTGATGAAAGCATTTTCACTTATGCTCCTGATCAAAGTGCGAGAGATTTTTCAAATCCCAGCCATATGCCACCATTTTTGGATGAAATCATGTCCAGTCTGGAAGGAAATAGCACCCTTGTTGATATCTGTGGGGATAATCCACAATGCTTCTTTGATGTTGACCAAACTGGTGATGCAAATGTGGGCATGGATACCCTGCAATTTGAAGAACAAGCAGTAGAACAAGTTGTGACATTAGGTATTACACATATTATGTGGTCAGTATAATGTATATGTCACTTTCCACAGAAACCTTTCCACCTAATATAACTGCTCCAGCAGTGTTTATGGCCACAGTTGGCACCAACTCTACATACTCATTTATGGTTACTGATAGTACAAGTGTAAATGTTATGGTCAATGGGCAATTTGACTTACCTTCAAATATTTATGTCACTAATATGTCAAATGATGATTATGTTCTTACGTGGATGCCATTAGATGTAGGTGAAGAGTTGAACGTAACAATTGTGGCTATAGGATCAGGAAATGTTTCATCAGTGTTCAGCCCTCGTGTTCAGTTGTGTGGTTGTATGAGTAATGGAATCTGTACTGAAGCTGGTGTTTTAAACCTTGAACTGCTTTTTATTGTACTGAACTGTGAATGTCCTTCAGGTATGTACAGTACATATATGACACATGTGTAAATATACTATAAACTAATTATGTGTAGCTTATGATGGAGACTTTTGTGAAAATGATGCTGATGGTTGTGCCATGACCTCTTGCCTTGAAGGACAAATGTGTATTGACAACACTGCACCAATGTCTGGTGCACAGTGTACTTGTCCTGATGGATATGTGACCATTGACTCCAAATGTGATGGTATGTAACTATTGTAGTATATAAATTGAAGATGTATATAAAAACCTGTATAGGCTTGCATGTTGCATGTCACGCTTTGTATCACATATTCAAACTGGATTAACAGTACAAAATGTTGTCTACATACAGTTCAGTGCATGCAATACTTTTATGCAGTCTGTTTACTCTATTACCTGCTTTCTATCACATCAGGTTCTTGATCTGTTTACCCCTCGAAGTCATATAACAAATGTGATCATCTCAGCAAAAACCCGTCTAGTTCACTCAACCTCCAAAGTTTTTAAAAAATTTCTCAGCATTATCTTCATTGTCCAAGGAATGGTTCATCAAAGTTTCAGTCGATTATGCTAAGTAGTGTTGGAATTACAGCGCTAGAAAGTAGGAAGAACAAGGAAATTGATTTGTGCGGTGACTGTATTAAAAATAGACTACAAGTGCTTACACTTGCAGCCACATTCCGTTTTGATTAGACTACAAAGTTCGAATGTTCACCATGGATTGGTAGGTCAACCAAGATACAGTTTTAGCCCTACAATCACTTGCACATAGGCATATGAAGGAGATTTTGTTGTAAAAATGGTAGTTTACGTCTACCACATCGTAAACAAATGTACATGACATGCAAACCATTGAGGCTACAGAAATGAAGCAAAGATTTTCGAGCTCCCCATGAGTAGGCAAAAGATGGTGTATACTGTAGGTTTGATCAATTTAAGAGTTCCTTTCCTGCTCAATTAAACCTTGCATAAAATTTTCTTTGTAACACATGTAATTTCACCAATTAAAAAGAAATTTTTTTCAAATCATATGGTGGTGCAAACTAGATGGGTTTTTGCTGAGACGATCACAAATGTGACCGGATTTGCGAAAAGGGGTCTTCTACACACATCCAATTTTCTGACTTTGACAATTCATAACTTCAGATGGGAAACAGCTATTGACTTACAAGTTGGTCAGAAGTGAGCACCCGCACAGCTGAATTGACCGTGAAAATTGCCAAGTGGTATGTTACTTGATCACAACATTATGGTCTCCCAAGTTTATGCAATTGGATGTGTGTGGAAGACTCCTTTTCGCAAATCCGGTCACAAATTGGTATGGATTAATTGGTCCTATATATGAGATAGGATAGGTATGAAACTCTTTGTGAAATTACAGTTTATCTTTTGCTCAATTACATGTGTGGATATATGTAAGGTTGTACAGGACCAGATTTTACAAAACTGGTCCAAATTGCACATCAGACAAAATCAACTAGAACCACCAGTGGATAACTACACTACCACACTATTGGTTTTGAGCCTCAGCATTGCTCAAACTGATTTAAACTCTAGTTTTAGGTACTGTTTTTTTCTAGGTGGCATGAAAATTTGAATGGTGACCTCTGACCTCGGTATGTCTTGATGAGAATCAATATTGAACTGGTGGATGGCCTGTTATAGTTGGCCAGATGTTTTTTCTGTGTCTGCATAACAGCTACTAAGGAGCCAGTGCAGCCCTGTAACCTCATGTCTGGACTTCAACCATGGTGCCCCTTCATTTTGAACTCCACCCCTCCACTCCCCCACCTCCTTCCCTTTTGAACACTCATGGTACTATTTTGCTTATCCAACTCGTCAGATTTTCTGTCCTATATGGTGAGAAAATGCACATGTAGAAATGAATACGGAGGATGCTCTGAAAGACAATAAATTGATGCATCTCAGGTGTAAATTTCATGTGTCCTTGGCAATATTTACATGGCCTGAATTCTTTAAAGCCATTTATCTTGAAACTACTGATGTGTGATTTGGATCAGGTTTCTGAAATCCAGTCACTTATGGTGACTTGCACCTTTCTGTCGTCTTCCTCTACCATTTTGGTCTATTGATTGCCAGCTCTAATCTATTAACTTCTACCTATAATGTGTTTATCGTTTTGCAATCTTTTCAGTAGACAACATGATAGTATTTAATTTTGTATACACATGCCTTGATAACTATACCATAGCTATCCTGGCTAATACAAGCCGATGATGAGCCATAGCTCTCAGACTTTCCAAATGACAATTTCTACTACTGCAACAAAGCCGATGATGTGCTACTTCTAAATCGGATGACCATATCATTTTATAACTATCCCTTGCTAAGTAGAGCGTTAATGAACCATGCATGTATAATAGTTATACAAAGACGAGATACATGCTGTGCTATTATCTAGTTTCTAATAATACATAGCTAATTTACTTATTATAATTCCATGCATTTGTAATTAATAGTCAGTCATTATAGTAATAATTGCTGCCTTGACTGTTTCATAGTTTGTATTGTAATTTCTTATGATAATTCTAAGACAAATTCAATCCTTATAATAGTATGTAAAATGGAAGGGACACCCCCTTTTCAATTCAAAAAAATTGGCAACCTACACGATCTGGTTATCTGATCGTTTAACACCCATAGAGAATTTTGCTCTCAAAACCTTTAGAAATTCATTACACTCATATTTCTAACTGAAGTAAAGCTTGCCACTGCAGAAGTTTAAGTGCTATACAATGTTCAATTCTTACGTATTGGGAAAAAATCTTTTGCTCATATGAATGCAAGAAAATTAACATAGAAACACAATACAATATTTCCAAAGCATTTTCAAGAAGCATACCCACAGTTGGCTGTAGCTAGCTGTGGTAGTAGGCCTTATTTGATAATGGAAGCAACATGCATGGTTTTTACTCATTGAGTGAGTACTTTGACAATTTAAGTTAGGACAGTGTTTTTCATTTATTTATTTATTTTGTTCTTGGGGTATCCAGCACCCCTTACCACCAATCCTAGCACTAGATGTTAAAGTGCTAGCCAGAAGAAAGACTGAAATCAAGTGGGAAAGAATTAAAGCAACTGACCTGCTACCTACTATCAAAGCAAGGTCAAGTGCCCTATAGTGGCTGGGCAGCCACTATGGGAGTATGCTCCCCTCAGACAAGTAATTGCTGAACACAGTAGCAAAAAAACTAAGGTGACAACATAGCCAGGCCATAACACTACTGTTAGGGAACACTCCTTTTCTAAGACAGTAAATAAGCCAGATGCTTGTAAACAATATTATACACCCACTCATTCCACCAAATGTGGAAAACACTAGTGAGACAAAAGAACCCATCTCAACCTCCCTGATACTCTACTCGTTCGTGCCATTGGCAAAACATATCCTTTAAGCAAGCTGCTTATTTTGTTGCTCATACTTGTATATATTTTATGTAGCTACTTCAAAGATTTCATTCCATATGTTATTTACATGTTCACAGATATTGATGAGTGTGCAGATAACACTGACAATTGTACACAACTACAAGAGTGTACAAACACAGCTGGTAGTTTCACCTGTTCTTGTATAACTGGCTATCAGCCTTCTTCAACATCTCCATCACTCTGTGAAGGTAACCATTATTTGTCCACTGGTATAAATGTATTTAAAAACGTGTCTGTGTTTATACAGATGTAGATGAATGTACTGTGCAAAGTGACAACTGCCAACAAGATTGCATCAATATCGATAGATCCTTTAACTGCAGCTGTAGGCCAGGATTTAAATTAAATCCTGATGATACCACTTGTAATGGTAATTATTAATATCAGCAAAACCTGTCAGTCACCAAATGATATATTACAGTCATAGCAGCATGTTCACCTACCAATAATTGTGACCAGTTGTGTGGTGTTGACAATGGAATGGAAATTTGTAGCTGTGAAAGAGGGTATCTACTTGATAATGACAACGTATCATGCATTGGTAATAATTGTGTTATAGTTCTCTACTTTTTAGTGCAATTAATTCTGTACAGATGTTAATGAGTGTGATATTGATGGGGCCTGCAGTCAAAATTGTACCAACACAATTGGCAGCTTTATGTGCTTCTGTAATACTGGTTATACATTGGACAGTGATGGCAGGAATTGCAATGGTAAGTTAATCCTAACTACCAGCTTTATATATACTACAACTTGTTTGTTGCTAATCTATATGTTTTCACTGTTGTGGCGTTCTTTGTGTTGTCTTTTGTTTAGATATCAATGAATGCTTAACTCTTCCATGCATGTCAGATTTGCTGTGTAATAACATTGATGGTAGTTTTGAATGTCTATGTCCCCCTGGTACAGTAATGATGGATGATGAGTGTTTAGGTAAGCTACTATACGTACATGTAAAAGTCAGTAGTTTCACACTGTAAAAAAGCACAACACTTACAGGCATACAAATTTTGGGACCAATGCTATTGTCAGTGCTGGGATGTGGATTCACCTACGTACTCCAATCAAAAACATTTTTAGTCCAGAAACTAATGCACAGTACATGTTACAATGGTTGGATGGGTTTATTGTGTATATCAAGTTTGCATTACAAAAAAGGCCAAGCGTTTGCTAGCCCATGAGAAGTAGGAAATTATTTTACCTACAGAATTTTGCTTAAATACCAGTATTGCTGAGTTATAAAATAATTGATGAATTAGGAAACTTACAACCAAAGTATTGGACATGTTGTTTGCAAATGAAATGTACTCAAGTTTTTACAGATGGTTCCTCGAACTATTTCATTGATTTCTTCTCTTTTCTATAGTGGCTGCAGTGATAATGAATAGTCCACTGACACAAAATGTCACAGCTGGACAGTCATTTACACTCACCTGTACAGCTACAGGTTTTCCAGTTCCTACCATAGAGTGGAGACAGAATGGCACAGCCTATACCATCAGAGACCCATCAGTGATCACAATTGCATCAACAGATGGACTACGATCTAATAGTAGTGTTATCACTGTCACTAATGCTACTACTAGTGATACAGGACTATACCAGTGTGTAGCTACTAATGTAGTGGGTACTGACATAGAGAATGCTACAGTTATTTTACAAGGTTAGCAAAAAGATATTGTATTATGGTTCCCGTGTACAACATATGATCTGGTGTGGAAAACTATTATTCTATCAAAAACTGTAATTATTTTAAAACAATACAGCTCCAGATGGTGTAGCATTTTTGCACTAACCATATCATAAATTTTGTTTTCTAAAGATGAGCTTCTATAGAAATGGTGTATACAACTCTCCAGTTGCCTTGATGAAGTACTCGAGTGACTGGAAATTTGGCTTGGCTAGTTATACAAATGTAAAAATTGTGTATTTTATGCCATTTCAGTGCATACATTCAAAGCTCCCAGTGATATTTAATTTGGGCCAGAGCTTATCACTGCTGTCCTCATCCATTTTAAACCCTACCCTCTATATACCCCAATGTGAGCGCCTGTGATATAACTACACTCATTAATAAACTTGGCTGGAAATTGTATGCTGTATAACCAAAAAGTTTGGTGGAAGGAAACTTTGGCGAATTTGCCACGATAGGAGTTTGTCAAGGAAAAAGTTTGGTGGATTTAGTAGAGCTAACTAGGATATTTCAAATTGTTAATTTAAAAATGAAATGCAATAAAAAGTAGTGAAACTAGAGGTATTACAGCATAGCTCGGTGGGAAGTCCCTATCCCTACTTTGCCACTGAGCAAAGATCGTTATAGCTAATGTGTCAAAGTAGGGACTTCCCCACCGAGCTATGCTGTATACCATCATTCATCTCTTGTTTCACTACTATTTATTGTAAATCCCTATTAATTTTTTAAAAAAATATTAGTGTTTAGTTGTAGTACAACTAGCTACAGTGTAACTTGTGACTGTTCTATTAGAATATCACATATGACTGTTGCATTAGAGTATCTCGAGTCAGCCAAGGGGTGTGCTGCTAGCTAGACCAATAGGGGGTGAGGTCATCTTGTTTACTGCTAAGTAAAATGACTAGATTGTTAATAGGTGTGGTCTCCATACTGTATCACTATTAGTTCACCTAGATCTTTATTTAATGGGTGTGGTCACGAACCTACCGTGAACACGGTCCCAATCATGAAGTTGCAGATATCTAGCTAGTATACCTCTTATAGTAGTGCCAGGACTGAAGCGCTTCTGAAATCCAGCTCTGAAATAATTCTGCGATCTAAATATGCTGCTAAAAGAGAGTATTGATACAGAAAATTAATGCCTCAATGTGGTTTCGTTGAATGAAGAAGACAAGCAGCCTGATTAGAATTAAGGCATGGAGGGTCTAAACTCGTCAACCCCAAAAAGCACATCCTACTAGTGAATTTGTTATTGTGGCGCAAAATGGTGGCCTTGTACTGTTTCATTTGGCTTCTAGCCTTGCAACTATGGTCAGGCAGCCAGTCAGTGAGGCAGTGAGATTAAAATTCGATTTGTACTAGTAATAGCATGGGTAACAGTGAAATTCGGGATAAATATCACGAGTGTTGTATTGGAAACGGGGGATAAATTTCATGAGGCGAAGCCAAGTGAAATTTACCATTTCCAATACAACAAGAGTGGTATTTATCCCAAATTTCACTACTACCCATGCTATTCCCAGTTAATACCATACTCGCTGCATGCTGTGCATTAGCTTTGCTATGTACGCAATTTGTCACTATGTACTAAACATGCATCGACACTAATTGGCGCTACATTGTTAACATAAATTCTAGCCAATGAAATTGCAATTACAACTTTTTCACTGCTGTCAGTGAAATATGGGATAAATTTCACTGCTACTATTGAGACTTTTGTACAGGCAGTGAAACAGGTATGGTATTATTAAAAGAATTATCCACCCAAGTATTTGTTATACTTAATGCTGTATTATATAATATTATTATGGGCTAGTGCTATTCCGTAAAGGTGAATTTTGTCATGTAAGATGTTTTCAGGGTGATTTTCAAAGCAAAATTGGGGGTGACACATGAAATTTTTGGGGCGGTCCCTACTTAAATGGTGCTACTGTACTGTTTGATACAGGTTTGTATTGGACAGACGATTTAGCAGATATTACTTTGCTCACTCATTGAATTCACCAAACTTTCTGGCTTTACAGTATGTCTGTTATATGACTCAGAGGTGTCACTGGCATAGCTGTGTGAGTTATTACCATTTAATTCTTTGTATATCCAGCCAAAACAGCCAAGCTGTGAAAAAGCGTGTAATCTTCAATATCCTTGGTGAAAAGGTTTTGAAATCTGGTGGCAACCAAGAAATGGCTGCAATGATTTTAATGAAAAATGATGCTATTAAAATTAGCGTTAACATCATTGCAGCCTTTTCTTGGCCAACACATTTTTTGTGTGGATACTAGGTGTACTGTAGTCTATATGCCATTGATTACATCTTTGCCCTCACAGATTGTCCTGACCAACCCATCAATGTTCAGTTGTTTGATGTTACTTCACGTGGTCTCTTCATTAACTGGACTGAACCTCATGACAATAATGCTCCAATTACTGGCTACTATATCATGTACCAGAATCCTGATCGTCTGGTAATGGCACCTATTAGTCGACCACAAGATGTGACAGTGACTAGTGTGGAGGAGCAGACCATGATCACTGACCTTCATCCTGGGGAGAATTATACTTTTATTGTGATTGCCATCAATGATATTTGTCCCAGTGTACCCAGCATACCAGTTAGTGTTAGAACAATGAACGAAGGTACAATAGTGTATGTATAGTAGTAATAGAAACTGTTGTTCCTCTATGCTACCAACACAATGCCATAAAGCCAGAACCTTCTAGTATGACATTTGTAAATTGCAATAAGCTATATAATCTGTTATATTAAGAAGATATGTACCCATCGATTTTTTCCAGAGTAGACTTTTATCACACAACAATGGTAATGGGGTTGGAAATGGTAAATATGGCTGAGAGATTGTGACGTTTTGCTGCTTTCACAATTGTATGATGCAACATATCATGATTAGATAACTATTGCAATGTTATAACTTGCATGCATTAATAGCATCATCACGTGTATGCATAACCTTGTATGAATTGCTTATTTTAACACTGCACAATGAAATTGTGTACAACTGCTCAACACAATTAAGGCCATAAGTAGTTATTATACAAACAGCATAATGAATAATAGCATTCTTAGAATTCAACGGTTTCTAACAGATAAGCTCTTAACTATGTGGGAAGATATATTCATGCAGTGAACAAGTGTAGGGTTTGTTTTCCGGATTGTGTACTTCCAGAACAGTATGTGCCACCTATATGTGATGTCACAACATCACCAATACATGTCAACATCACAAATACATGTCAACATCACAATGTTCAGAGAAAATCACGATTAATCCCACAGTTGGTATAATTTCCCAGCCCTCGTATCAAATATATAAATGGATTTACTGAGTAATTTGCTTCTGCATCAATGCCAAGATTACAAAACATATTAATGTCTGCTCAAGTGCTCACATTATGTATGTATGTATAAGTAGCTGAAGGTGTGTTTGGTGCAGTGATGCACTGATAAGAGATTGCAGATTAGTTGATAATGTATTTCACATAATGGCTAATACCGATAACCAGTCTGATGTTATAGTTACCATAATTCCACATAGACACATTTTCAAAATTGCCATTTTAAAACTTTAAATTTGTTTAATTTAAAGTGCTATCATGACGGTTAATTGGCTAATTGATTTGTTAATATTAATTTTACTGATACTGATATTGCTGAAATTTTGTATATAAACTGATTTCCGGTTATTTACCGATTAATCAGTGCATCACTAGCTAGCTTGGTGCCTACATATATTGTGTAAAGTTTACTACTGTGTCATATTCAGAATATTCCTTTGCAGCGCCTCTAACACCTCCTGTAACAGTGTCTCCAACTCATGCACCTACTACAACCACTATCACTGTAGTACTACCACCACCTCAGCAAATCGAAACTGGAGGCATATAGTAAGTTTCTAAGCTTTGATACAATGTACAGTGGAATTTCTCTTACCCTGGCAGTCTGGTACATACTCTCCATATTTCAGAAATGTCTGTAACTAAGAAATGTATGTAAATGTGTTTAAGTAACAACTGAAATGCAACTAATGCTGTCAGTGCTAACACTTAGTACTGTGCAGTTTAGTGCATGGGCAGAGGAGGAAGTCACTACGGAGCATTTATGGGGCTAAAAGTGCATCATCTTTTAGCAATTAAGTGAGGATAATAAGGTTCCAGTGTATGTGTACCTTGCATAAAAACACCACAAATAATAAAATATTAATATTGTGGACTCATCATGATTGTACAGTGCATTTTAGTTATGATTTGCAATTTACAAAATTGTACTTTTTTATTTTCCAGTGTATATGGAGTTGTTGTAGTTTCTGGAGATGAGATCAACAACACTCCAAGGGATATTATTACTGGGAATAATGACCAGCTACCACTTCCTTATCCTGGGAGAGATGGTGTCTATACTGCAGCAGTGTGGATCAATATAGAAGATGTACCATTAACATTTGTTGTTGGTGGTGGAGAGACTACTGTAGGATCTGATAGAACAGAATATATCAACAGAAGATTATCTGAGAGTACCAGATATGGAATGTTCTACTATGTTAGACTGCAATCTGATACTGGACGTGTGGTAAGAGCACAAGACTAGTAACACAGTGGAAATGCTTAATGCAGTGGGTGTTGAAATCAACCATCAGTGTCAATAAGGACCACTGCAAACTATTGACACTGACTAGAGCAACTCAAGAAAACTACATAGCTGTATGAAAGTTTGAACTCACTTTTCTATAATTCCAGAGGATGTTATACATTAAGAAGAAAGAGGAACCTATTACTACACCCACTTAAGAAGAAACCAAACCTGAGCTTGACCCACACCATAGCTATCTGAGGTTTTCCTGATAATATCTTTACTATCTGAATGACGGTGGTAGTTTGAGGAGAGCTGAGATTGGCATTTGTACCCTAGCTCACCTCAATCTCACATAAATACCTATTATGTTTATAAAGAAAAATTAAAGACAGCATTATGTGTAACAGGCAAACCTCATTTAGCATCAGGGTTGGGTTCGGCTTTTAGTTTCTACTGTAGGTTTATGTTCCTTCTTCAACATCCTTCATTATTTTATTATCATACCGTAAATTCCCTAAAATTTCAGCATCTCTAAATATTCGGTACTCTCCGTGCTTTGAACACAATGTGCTCTAAATTTTGGCAAGCACAAAGAAAGTTTCAAATTATAAGGCCATATAAACTTAATTGTTAGTTTCTCATCCTCCTGTGTACTAAAAATAGCAGTGCAGGAGGGTGGAATTTTATTTTACTAACTAGATAGCTGAATTAGCTGGCTAAAATGACTCAAAATGCAATTTTCCTAGACTGCTCTAGCAAGGTACCAACTATAAAAGGTGCTGATTGGCATCCCTTAGCCACCAGTGGTGCAAAAAATCCTTGATGGGGTAAGAAAAATGTTGATGCGGGTGGGGATGAGAAACTAATAATTAAGTTTATGTGCCCAAAGCACACTAATTTTTCAGCACTTGAAGTACTAGTTGACAAAGATCTCTTGAGTACTGAGGATTCTCAGTGACCTCACACAATATGCTACTCCGTGCTGGATGAAGCACCAAGTGTGAAATTATTCAGGGAATGTGCCCAACAGCTTGTGTGACATCACAGCTATTGCAAAACAATCTTTGTTTCTGTTCACAGAATAAAACCTCTGCTGGAACCCACATCTCTTTACACACTCAGATAATGCTCTCTTAAGTCATGGAACACTTCATGCAGCATCTGGTATCAAGATATAATTAATCTAATCCAAAACAGCCAAGCTGTAAAAAAGGTGTGCGGCCCTCAAAAAGGCTATGGTGAAAAAAGATGTGAAATCCAAGGTGGCGGCCAAGAAATGGCTGTGATGGTAGGTTAATGGTAAAATTTTAATAACAACAATTCAGGTGAATTTGGTGCCGCTTGGTCAATTGGCACAAAATTCACCTGAATTGTCGTTATTAAAATTTTTACCATTAACCTACCATCACAGCCATTTCTTGGCCGCCACCTTGGATTTCACATCTTTTTTCACCATAGCCTTTTTGAGGGCCGCACACCTTTTTTACAGCTTGGCTGTTTTGGATTAGATTTCACTTCTTTTTGCATTTGTATACCCCAAAGCCGGCCTATGGTCTGCTTTGGGACTTTTTTAACCTATCTTTTTCTTTACCACAGGAAGAAGAAAAGATGAAGCAGATGTACCTTAAATATTTCTGATTTTATCAGTAAATGTACAAATTATATATATAATGCATATATTTATTACAGAACTGTCCATGGTGGTTTCTTTGTAACTGAACACTCTTCAAGGTAACTTCTTCTAGCTGTTCTCTCTACAGGGTGATTTATTTGTAGCTGGATTCTGTACAGGTGATTTATTTGCTGCTGAGCTCTTTACAGAATGGTTTCTTTGTAGCTGAACTCTCTACAAGGTAACTTCTTCTAACTGACCTCTCTACAGGATGATTTATTTGTAGCTGAACTCTCTACAAGGTAATTTCTTCTAGTGATCTTTCTACAGGGCAATTTGTTTGTGGCAGAATTTTCTACAGGGTGATTTCTTTGCAGCTGAACTCTCCACATGGTGGTTTCTTTTTACTGTAGCTGAACTCTCTACAAGGTAATTTCTTCTAGCTGATCTCTCTACAGGGTGATTTGTTTGTAGCTGAATTCTATACAGGTGATTTGTTTGCAGCTGAGCTCTTTACAGAATGGTTTCTTTGTAGCTGAACTCTCTACAAGGTAACTTCTTCTAACTGAACTCTCTACAGGGAGATTTGTTTGCAGCTGAACTTTCTCCATGATGGTTTCTTTGTAGCTGAACTCTCTACAAGGTAACTTCTTCTAGCTGAACTCCCTACATGGTGGATTCTTTGTAGCTGAACTCTCTACAAGGTGACTTCTTCTAGCTGAGCTTTCTACAGGGTGATTTGTTTGTAGCTGATTTTTCTACAGGGTGATTTGTTTGCAGCTGAACTCTCTATATGGTGGTTTCTTTGTAGCTGAACTCTCTACAAGGTGACTTCTTCTAGCTGATCTCTCTACAGGGTGATTTGTTTGTAGCTGAACTCTCTTCATGATGGTTTCTTTGTAGCTGAACTCTCTACAAGGTAACTTCTTCTAACTGAACTATCTACAGAGAGATTTGTTTGCAGCTGAACTCTCTTCGTGATGGTTTCTTTGTAGCTGAACTCTCTACAAGGTAACTTCTTCTAGCTGAACGCCCTACATGGTGGTTTCTTTGTAGCTGAACTCTCTACAGGTGATTTGTTTGCAGCTGAACTCTCCACATGATGGTTTCTTTAAATTTGTAGCTGAACTCTCTACAAGGTAACTTCTTCTGGCTGATCTCTCTACAGGGTGATTTGTTTGTAGCTGAACTATCTACAAGATAATTTCTTCTAGCTGATCTCTCTACAGGGTGATTTGTTTGTAGCTGAATTCTGTACAGGTGATTTGTTTGCAGCTGAGCTCTTTAGAGAATGCTTTCTTTGTAGCTGAACTCTCTACAAGGTAACTTCTTCTAACTAAACTCTCTACAGGGAGATTTGTTTGCAGCTGAACTCTCTTCATGATGGTTTCTTTGTAACTGAACTCTCTACAAGGTGACTTCTTCTAGCTGATCTTTCTACAGGGTGATTTGTTTGTAGCTGAATTCTGTACAGGTGATTTGTTTGCAGCTGAGCTCTTTACAGAATGGTTTCTTTGTAGCTGAGCTCTCTACAAGGTAGTTTCTTCTAGCTGATGTCTCCACAAGGTCACTAGTTTGTAGCTGAACTTTCTACATGGTGGTTTCTTTGTAACTGAACTCTCTACAAGGTAACTTCTTCTAGCTGATCTTTCTACAGGGTGATTTGTTTGTGGCTGAACTCTCTACAAGGAAACTTCTTCTAGCTGATCTCTCTACAGGGAGATTGGTTTGTAGCTGAACTTTCTACAGGTGATTTGTTTGCAGCTGAACTCTCCACATGATGGTTTCTTTGTAGCTGAACTCTCTACAAGGTAACTTCTTCTAGCTGATCTCTCTACAGGGTGATTTGTTTGTAGCTGAATTCTGTACAGGTGATTTGTTTGCAGCTGAGCTCTTTACAGAATGGTTTCTATGTAGCTGAACTCTTTACAAGGTAATTTCTTCTAGCTGATGTCTTTACAGGGTCACTAGTTTGTAAATGAATTCTCTACATGGTGGTTTCTTTGTAACAGAACTCTCTATGAGGTAACTTCTTCTAGCTGATCTTTCTATAGGGTGATCTGTTTGTAGTGGAATTCTGTAAAGATGATTTTTTTGCAGCTGAGCTCTTTACAGAATGGTTTCTTTGTAGCTGAACTCTTTACAAGGTAACTTCTTCTAGCTGATGTCTCTACAGGGTCACTAGTTTGTGAACGAATTCTCTACGTGGTGGTTTCTTTGTAACTGAACTCTCTACAAGGAAATTTCTCCTAGCTGATCTCTCTACGGGGAGATTCGTTTGCAGCTGAATTCTCCACATAATAGTTTCTTTGTAGCTGAACTCTCTACAAGGTAACTGCTTCTAGCTGATCTCTCTACAGGATGATTTGCTTGTAGCTGAACTATCAACAAGGTAACTTCTTCTAACTGATCTCTCTACAGGGTGATTTGTTTGTAGCTGAATTCTGTACAGGTGATTTGTTTGCAGCTGAGCTCTTTACAGAATGGTTTCTATGTAGCTGAACTCTTTACAAGGTAACTTCTTCTAGCTAATGTCTCTACAGGGTCACTAGATTGTAAATGAATTCTCTACACGGTGGTTTCTTTATAACTGAACTCTCTACGAGGTAACTTCTTCTAGCTGATCTTTCTATAGGGTGATTTGTTTGTAGTGGAATTCTGTACAGGTGATTTTTTTTGCAGCTGAGATCTTTACAGAATGGTTTCTTTGTAGCTGAACTCTTTACAAGGTAACTTCTTCTAGCTGATGTCTCTACAGGGTCACTAGTTTGTAAACGAATTCTCTACATGGTGGTTTCTTTGTAACTGAACTCTCTACAAGGAAACTTCTCCTAGCTGATCTCTCTACAGGGAGATTTCTTTGTAGCTGAACTCTCTACAGGTGATTTGTTTGCAGCTGAACTCTCTACATGATGGTTTCTTTGTAGCTGAACTCTCTACAGGTGATTTGTTTGCAGCTGAACTCTCTACATGATGGTTTCTTTGTAGCTGAACTCTACAAGGTGATTTCTTCTAGCTGAATTATCTCTTTCTATAGTTGCATGAATTCCCTACAAGGTAACTTCTTCTAGCTGATCTCTCTACAGGGTGAATTGTTTGTGGCTGATCTCTCTACAGGTGACTTGTTTGTAGCTGATCTCTATACAGGTTACTTGTTTCTAGCTCATATCTTGAATTCTCTTCGGGTGACTGCTCTATTAGGATGACTGTTCTATTAGGATGACTGCTCTATTAGAGTATCTCGATCTCACACTTGCTACACCAAGTTGGATTTCGTGTTATAACTCCGTGGCTTTAAGTCTGATTCTTCTACACCATTGAAGAACTTTTCTAAGATGATAACTCCATCTGTACAGCGATTTTCAAAGCATTACCCCAAGCGGTTTACCTGGTAGGCGTGGAAAGCAGTCGTTTTTTATTAGCTAATCTCGATTGCGTAATTGTTACACACTGTTGGTTTTTTCGTTGTATCTTCCTGGTTTTTAGCTCGATTTCTTTCAAACCACAAAAGGTTTGAGGTTCAATAGTTAATCTATTCACCCACTGATTTTCAGCTTCTCCCTTACGCGGTTTACCCTGTAGGCGTGACAACATATTGGTGTTATTTTTCGTGAATAATCGCTCATAACTCTTTGCCTGTTTATCGTATTCCAGCCAAAGTTGGTACAGAGATGCGCCTTTATACCCCCCTTCTGTGTACCAAATTTCAAGGCGATCGGATATGGCGTTCGCGTTTTATAGCAGTTTTTGTAAGTGTGCGAAAAGAGGAAGAAAAATAAGAAAAAAAAACGAAGAAACTGAGCCAATTTTTGAAGTCGCATATCTCGGGAACGCTTGAAGCGATTTCGCTCAAATTTGGATTGTGGAGTGCTGAAGGTGGAGGGAGTGTCCACAGCAAAAATCGTCTTGTTTTATCAAGGCAGCACAGAGCTACGGAGGTGCGAAAATTGCGTTTTCTTTCTTCCTGTCAATATACTCACGGGTGTTACGCGCCGGCTTCTTGGGCCGCACGACACACTACCGTGTGTCTTGATTATCACAAGATAGTTTAATAAGATAAACTATTGATTGTGGTTTCTATTTTTATTAGTTGTTGAAATCCTTAATGTTGTGTCTGAGTGATTCTATTCAAAAGTGATGCAGTGTAATGACATTGATCATTCTTCCTGGATAATCACCGTATATAGTGCTGTGAGTGTTGCAGTATTGTCAGTTCCGCCTCAAGGCGTTCCTGTTGGTCCTTATAGAAAGAATTAAAAAATAGAAAGAATTACTGCCTGAAAGCAGTGAATGGATCATAAATAACAAAGCCATGAAACATGCACACTGTATTAGGGATAGAGTCCTAAAAAATTGACAATAGCACTGGGTTGGTACATTTTATTCCTAATTGTTCGGCAAGACATGAATGGAATTAATTTATTCCTGCCAAATTTTTAGGGAATCTACAATAAGTGAAATTCAATATCTTGGCTATTTTGAGAGATTACATTATTTTGTGTTTGGCTATTTCAGTATCAAGACACTCGGTAGTGTGTCGTGCGGCCCAAGAAGTCGGTGCGCCACACCGTGAGTATATTAACAGGAAGAAAGAAAACGTAATTTTCACAGCTATGTAGCTCTGTGATCCCTCATCCGATTGGAACCAAATTTGCTAGAGACGTGCCGCCCAGTTAGGGGAGTCTACATACCAAATTTGAAGAAAATCGCTCCAGCCATTTCCGAGATACGATTGAACAAACTTTCGTTTTAATTTCTTCGTTTTTTTCATCTTCATTTCACACACTTCGCAAAATTCGCCATAAAACACGAATTCGTGCTCGGATTGGGCTGAAATTTGGCACACTTAAAGGGCTCATTAAGGCGGATCTCCGTACCAACTATGGTAGGAATCCGATGAACATTTACGGAGTTATTACCGATTGTTTGCGTAAAATAAGGTCGAAGGTCTGTCACGCCTACAGAGTAAACCCCTAGGAGGAATCAGTTGAAAATTGATATGTAGATGGAGCAACCATCGTTGGAGTGCCTTTTTGTAGTTTGTAAGGAATCGGGATAAAGACCATGGAGATATGACACAAAACCCAACCTGTGTCAAAATTACGCGATCAATTTTTATGAATAAAAAAACTATTAGTTTTCGTGTCTACCAGGCAAACCGCTTAGAGCAACGAGCTGAAAATCAGTATGTAGCTGGAATAATCATCATAGAAAGTCCTTGCAGTAGTACAGAAGAATCGGATTACAAATCACTGAGTTATGATTCGAAAGGCAACTACGTGCAGCAAATGCGAGATCGAGATACTCTAATAGAACAGTCACCCTAATAAAGCATTCAGCAGCATTTATAATTTACTCAGTTATATTACATTGCAAGTTATTCTGTAAAGAATTCAGCTACAAACAAGTCACCCTGTAGTCAGATCAGCTAGAAGAAGGTACCTAATAGAGAGTTCAGCTACAAAGAAGCCATCATGTAGAGAGTTCAGCTCAAATAAATCACCCTGTAGAGAATTCAGCTACAAACAAATTGCCCTGTAGAGAGATCAGCTAGAAGAAGTTACCTTGTAGAAAGTTCAGTTACAAAGAAACAATCATGCAAAGAGTTTAGCTGCAAATAAATCACCCAGTAGAAAGTTCTGCTATGAACAGATCACACTGTAGAGTGTTCAGTTAGAAACAAGTCATCCTGTAGATAGATCAGCTAGAAGAAGTCACTTTGTAGAAAGTTCAGCTACAAAGAAACCACCATGTAAGAGAGTTCAGCTGCAAACAGATCACCTGTAGAGAGTTCAGCTAGGAACAAGTCACCCTGTAGAGAGTTAAGCTAGAAGAAGTTACATTGTAGAGAGTTCAGCTACAAAGAAACTACCATGTAGAGAGTTCAGCTGCAAAAAAATAGCCCTGTAGAGAATTCAGCTACAAACAAATTACCCTGTAGAAAGATCAGCTAGAAGAAGTTACCTTGCAGAGAGTTCGGCTACAAACAAATCACCCTGTAGAGAGTTCAGCTAGAAACAAGTCACCCTGTAGAGAGATCAGCTAGAAACAAGTCACCCGTAGAGAGTTCAGCTAGAAGAAGTTACATTGTAGAGAGTTCAGCTACAAAGAAACTACCATGTAGAGAGTTCAGCTGCAAACAAATCGCCCTGTAGAGAATTCAACTACAAACAAATCACCCAGTAGAAAGATCAGCTAGAAGAAGTTATCTTGGAGAGAGTTCAGCTACAAAGAAACTACCATGTAGAGAGTTCAGCTGCAAACAAATTTCCCTGTAGAGAATTCAGCTACAAACAAATCACCCTGTAGAAAGATCAGCTAGAAGAAGAGAGTTCAGCTACAAACAAATCACCCTGTAGAGAGTTCAGCTAGAAACAAGTCACCCTGTAGAGAGATCAGTATGAAACAGGCCACCCGTAGAGAGTTCAGCTAGAAGAAGTTACATTGTAGAGAGTTCAGCAGTTTAGCTGCAAACAAATCGCCCTGTAGAGAATTCAGCTACAAACAAATCACCCTGTAGAAAGATCAGCTAGAAGAAGTTACCTTGTAGAGAGTTCAGCTACAAACAATTCACCCTGTACAGAGATCAGTTTGAAGAAGTTCTTTGTAGAGAGTTCAGCTACAAACAAATCACCCTGTACAAAGATCAGCTAGAAGAAGTCACCTTGTAGAGAGTTCAGTTACAAAGAAACCACCATGTAGAGAGTTCAGCTACAAACAAGTGACCCTGTAGAGACATCAGCTAGAAGAAGTTACCTTGTAGAGAGTTCAGCTACAAACAATTCACCCTGTAGAGAGAGCAGATAGAAGAAATTACCTTGTGGAGAGTTCAGCTACAAAGAAACCATCATGTAGAGCGTTCAGCTGCAAATAAACCACCTGTAGAGAGTTCAGCTACAAACAAATCACCCTGTAGAGAGATCAGCTAGAAGAAGTCACCTTGTAGAGAGTTCAGCTGCAAACAATTCACCCTGTACAGAGATCAGCTAGAAGAAATTACCTTGTGGATAGTTCAACTACAATCAAATGACCTTCTAGAGACATCAGCTAGAAGAAGTTACCGTGTAGAGAGTTCAGCTACAAAGAAACAATCATGTAGAGAGTTCAACTATAAACAAATCACCTGTAGAGAGTTCAACTACAAACAAATCACCCTGTAGAGAGATCAGTTAAAAGAAGTTACCTTGTAGAGAGTTCAGCTACAAACAATTCACCCTGTAGAGAGAGCAGATAGAGAAGAAATTACCTTGTGGAGAGCTCAGCTACAAAGAAACCACCATGTAGAGAGTTCAGCTACAAACAAATCACCTGTAGAGAGTTCAGCTACAAACAAATGACCTTCTAGAGAGATCAGCTAGAAGAAGTCACCTTGTAGAGAGTTCAGCTACAAAGAAACCATCATGCAGAGAGTTCAACTACAAACAAGTGACCCTGTAGAGACATCAGCTAGAAGAAGTTACTTTGTAGAGAGTTCAGCTACAAAGAAACCATCATGTAGAGAGTTCAACTACAAACAAGTGACCCTGTAGAGATATCAGCTAGAAGAAGTTACCTTGTAACCTTGTAGAGAGTTCAGCTGTAAAGAAACCATCATGTAGAGAGTTCAGCTACAGTACAAACAAATCTTGCAGAAATATCAGCTAGTAGAAGCCACCTTGTAGAGAGTTCAGTTACAAAGAAACCACCATGTAGAGAGTTCAGCTACAAACTAGTGACCCTGTAGAGACATCAACTAGAAGAAGTTACCTTGTAGAGAGTTCAGCTACAAAGGAAACCATCATGTAGAGTGTTCAACTACAAACAAATCACCTGTAGAGAGTTCAGCTACAAACAAATCACCCTGTAGAGAGATCAGCTAGAAGAAATTACCTTGTAGAGAGTTCAGCTACAAAGAAACCATCATGTAGAGAGTTCAACTACAAACAAGTTACCCTGTAGAGACATCAGCTAGAAGAAGTTACCTTGTAGAGAGTTCAGCTACAAAGAAACCATCATGTAGAGAGTTGAACTACAAATAAGTGACCCTGTAGAGACATCAGCTAGAAGAAGTTACCTTGTAGAGAGTTCGGCTGCGAAGAAACCATCATGTAGAGAATTCAGCTAAGACAAATCACCCTGTAGAAATATAGCTAGAAGAAGTCACCTTGTAGAGAGTTCTGTTACAAAGAAACCACCATGTAGAGAGTTTGGCTACAAACCAGTGACCCTGTAGAGACATCAGCTAGAAGAAGTTACCTTGTAGAGAGTTCAGCTACAAAGAAACCACCATGTAGAGAGTTCAGCTGCAAACAAATCACTCTGTAGAAAATTCAGCTACAAACAAATTTCCCTGTAGAAAGATCAGCTAAAAGAAGTTACCTTGTAGATAGTTCAGCTACAAACAAATCACCCTGTAGTGAGATCAGCTAGAAGAAATTACCTTGTAGATAGTTCAGCTACAAACAATTCACCCTGTAGAGAGATCAGCTAGAAGAAGTCACCTTGTAGAGTGTTCAGTTATACAGAAACCACTGTGTAGAGGGTTCTGTAATAAATATATGTATTATATATATATAATTTGTACATTTACTGATAAAATCAGAAATATTTTAAGTATTTAATATCTGCTTCATCTTTTCTGCTTCATCTTTTCTTCTTCCTGTGGTAAAGAAAAAAGATTGGTTAAAAAATCCCCAAAGCCGGCCTATGGCCAGCTTTGGGGTATACAAATACAAAAAGAAGTGAAATCTAATCAAAAACAGCTAAGCTGTAAAAAAAGGTACGGCCCCCAAAAAGGCCATGGTGAAAAAAGATGTGAAATCCAAGGTGGCGGCCAAGAAATGGCTGTGATGGTAGGTTAATGGTAAAAATTTTAATAACAACAATTCAGGTGAATTTTGTGCCAAGACCAAGCGGCACCAAATTCACCTGAATTGTTGTTATTAAATTTTTTACCATTAACCTACCATCACAGCCATTTCTTGGCCGCCACCTTGGATTTCACATCTTTTTTCACCATGGCCTTTTTGGGGGCCGCACCTTTTTTTACAGCTTAGCTGTTTTTGATTAGATAGACTATACAAGTATATTAATGCAGTCTTGGCAAGTCTGTCTGGAAAATAGGCAAGCATGAAACAAACAGTGCATGGTTGTCATAGTGCAAAACCATTGAGAAAAAATGTACTTCCTTTGATATTGGTGACTCCTGTGAGCTCAGGGGAAATAACCAGACTATAATTCCTGCAGTACATCACAGTTTCCACCAAAACTAGATGATATGTTGTATACATATTACAGGAGGATGGTCCACTGATATTGGATAATGACTACCTTGCAGTGGAGATGACAACCTCCTCCTCAGATGATGATGACAACACAGCTGGGATAGCAGTTGGAGTCACTATCGCTGTCATTGTAGTGATAGTAATAGTAATAGTTGGTGTGGTTGTATTAATATGGTACTATCGGTAAGTGTTTTGTGATAAAACTTTCAATAAATTATACTGTGTTTGTGAAATTTTTTTGCAGAAACCGTAATAAGAAAAGGTCTGCTTACACAGGATCTGATAATGTAATGGCGAATCCTGTGGTGGCATTGTCCTACAATGTTACTGATGAAGATTCTCCACCATCAAACAAGGCAGCAATACAAGCTACTAATCAGACATTTAGCTTTGATGTTGACTTTTCTGAGAACAAGGTAAACTAATATTGTAGTTACCTTAATGCTTTTAGTGCTTGATAGCACTGATGTTGACAGTGAAATGATGTATTATGATAGTGTATTCATATATAATATATATATGTGTGTGTGTGTGTGTGTGTGTGTGTGTGTGTGTGTGTGTGTGTGTGTGTGTGTGTGTGTGTGTGTGTGTGTACCACTTTCACACCTCAGATCAATGAAAGCCAGTGCATATATATCACATATTACACTGGCCTAAAATGTTAACGAGATATACGCACTGGTGGCAGTGCGTATATCTCGTTAAGGCAGTGTGTATGTAATAGTTATAGCACGGGCACGAATGCTTTGCCTGATATATACGCACAAACACGAGGACCGCAGGCCCGAGTGCAAGTGCGTATATACAGGCAAAGCACAAGTGTCCGTGGTATAACTAATATGTCATACTGTAGCATGTAGACTCACCTAATTGGCAAAATCTTTAGTTGCTATACCCTTCTTTCATAATTATAGGGAACCAAGTAAGCTGTGATTGTGGGATTGAATTTTGCCTGTGATTGTGAGATTCAATTTTAATACATCAAACAGTAGTTTGATTTTATTAATACATCAAACAGTAGTTTGATTTTATTATTGTTGCTAATATAGCAATTTTAAGAGACTAGTGTTAATTATGTTACTTTAATTGCTACATTTACGAAAGTAAAAAACAAACTACTGTTGACCACAATCACAGCAGAATTCGAGATATACACACTGGTAGCAGTGCGTATACCTCGTTAACATTTTGAGTCAGTGCAATATGTGATACAATTATATGCACTGGCTTTCCTTTGATCTGAGGTATGAAAGTGGTACATATCTCATTACACACTGCCTTAACGAGATATACCCACTGCCACCAGTGCGTATATCTCGTTAACTTGAGACATTGCACACCTAATAGGAGTGCACACTATATCCAGAAATCATCACATTTCTTTGATGTTATACTGTTATCCTCTTCTCTTATATAGGAAATCAAGTAAGCTGTGATTGTGGGATTCAATTCTGCCAAACAATGTGTGATTGTGGAATTCAATTTTAATACATCAACAGTAGTTTGTTTCTTACTTTGTAAATGTAGCAAATTAAAGTAACATAATTAACACTAGTCTCTTAAATTGTTATATTAGCAAAAATAAAATCAAACTACTGTTTGATGTATTAAAATTGAATCCCACAATCACAGTTTGTTGACAAAATTCAATCCCACAATCACAGCTTACTTATTTCCATATAAGAGAGGGTATAGCAACTAAAGATTTTGCCAATTAGGTGGATCTACATGCTAAGGCAGAACATAATAGTTATACCACAGGCACTCACATGCTTTGCCTGTATATACACACTCGCACTCGGGCCTGCAGCCCTCATGCTTGTGTGTATATATCAGGCAAAGCACTCGTGCCCGTGGTATAACTATTACATATACTTGCATTTGCAGTGAAAAATCAAACCTGCTGTAATCAGACTACTTTTCCCAGTCCCAGTCACAAAATTTAATATTATCAAGAGTTTATATAATAAAAGTATCCAGCTTCCTGCACAAAATCACTGAGGTAAGCTCAGTCAAGTTTAACTTTGATCAGATTACAGGTTTTTACTATTGAATTGGTCACCTTTGCAACTGATTTTGTCCCATCTGTAATTGAGTTCGTCACTTTTGTAATTTAATTCATTGCATTTAGCTGAAGTTTCTACCAACTAACAGCCAACCATGCAGGCTTAATTCTTCGCTTTTTATGTTGCTTAGGCCAGAAATATGCTTTTTCACCAGTTTCAGTGCATGCATCATGGACTTACCTTTCTATCACTTTGTGTCCCATTTATTTTTCTTCTATTATGTACTGTCACAAGTCTGAATGTCTTGCTTGTTTTACTGATAGTGAAAAAGTAGTCTTAAAGGTATGTATGAGCATTCTTTTTTTGTTCTAAAGTGTTTTGTATTAAGTAAGAAAAACTCCCACAAAAATTTCTCACTTTATTTTCTTCCAGCGTTTGAGCGAAAAATATTTTGGCATGGCAAACCTGCTTGGCACTTTTTAAGATTTCTACATGTTAAAAGTTGTGTGCATGTACAAAACCTTCCACTCCACTTTCACAGACTATATAACTCTTCTATATTTACTTCACACCCTTATATAGTAGTACAAATTGTCCTATCTTGATTCACAAACCAAAAAAACTGTATTCTTTTAATGATTAACCCTTAGAGGTGCATAAAGGTATAGACAAATACGCATGACTGTAAACAAAGTACTAAATGTATTTACTTCATTTTACTCGTGATGTAATTATTCTGATGTTTATGGTTAACCCTTAAAACCACATAGGCTGATATATCAGCCATTTTTTAAAGCACGTAAAATGCACAAGCATTATAAGTAACGCATGCTTAAAGAATGGCTTCTAAACAGCCAGCACAGATGGGCTTGTCTAATGACATTAACTGAAAACCTTATATCAATGGAAAGTTTATTCATTGGGCTACTTAGACAAGTATCAATAGTTGTTGTAACAACAATCGCTCACTTGTTATGATGCCATGAAGGATGGCGACTGTTTTTCCTATTACTTCACACCCGTGTTGGTAGCCATTCATAAAAACATTTGACTTATGTGAGCTTTATATGGTGTGATTTGTCATTGAATGGAGAATCAAATGGTCCTTACCAGAACTCCATAGGACACACTGTGAAGAAGTTATCAACCATTTTCTAAAGGTATGTAATGAATTATTTTCACATTTTGTGACAGCTTGTATTCACGGCGAGTTTTGGCCATATCCGTTCGCCAGAGGGTAAAACCCTAGGTACTGTTTTATTTCTTATTACATCATGGATAGAATGGCACAAATTGCATAGCATTAGCACTTACTGTACGGACGTTACAGTACTTTGTTTACAGTCACACATTACTTTGGCCTATGCATTTTCAGTGCACCTTTATTAATAATTACGCTCAGCTTTAAGGGTTAAGTGTTTATACACCTTTGAATGAAATACATGTATACATGTGTGTTCCTTATTATAGGAGGCTGAAAGCACTGATTTTTGGAACTGACAATATTTGCAGTAATTCAACACTAATGTGTTGAACATGCATTTTAGGATTACATATATATTTTTATACACAATTGTATATAGTTTATTTTATGATATTGTTTTGGAAAGTAAGAGTTAGCAGCTAACTGCCAAACTGTCTGATGATGATTATTTTTAGTTGTGTGATCACCACCTACTTATGTGGCTCAATTACAGTAAGACCATTATATACTTTATCTATTATTATTCAATACAGTAAACATAGTAAACATGATTTACATGAAACATCAGTACATCATGACATACATACAACAACTAAACATAAGCAAACAAGGGTATGACATCATTCAATCAAGGACATGGGCAAAAAAGGGTATACATGGATAAACAAGGATATACATGAGTAAACAAGCGTATGCATGTGTAAACAAGGATATACATGAGTAAACAAGCGTATACATAGTAAACAAGTTGTTAAGCGTATACATGGGTATACAAGGGTATGGGTAAATAAAAGTAAATATGAGTACACAAAAATAATAACACGTAAACAGATCATTCAAGGCTTAAGGATGAATAACGATACGTATGGGTGAGTTGTACAAGTATGGGTAATTGCTACAATAGCTATATGTATGGGTAGATAACCAGGGTCAGTCGAAGTATTTCACAAGAGGTATCAGTAGGAATCAAATTTTCACTGGTATATGTAGCTGCAGGTGTACCCTTGTTTGCTTGCTTTCTATTTCTATCATTGATCCCTATATTATATACTCGAAATTCTTATTTTCTTTATAGCTTAATTAAAATACTGCCACATTGGTTTAAAAGGCAGCCACATCACCTTTTAAACTACAAATACCTCTCAGTGAAGCCAGATTCAAACTGTTATTCAGTTTGTGCATACCATTATCATACAGTATGATAGTACTGTATAGTAGGGACATAGAGGGTGTGGGCATGACTCGTAATGTAATATAACCCAAAAATCTGCTGTGATTTTTCCTCACAACAATATGACAGCATTGGTTGGATAAAATCAAGCCCAAAAGTGTCTTCAGGTCGACCCTCCTACACGTTGCTACAGAAATTACCCTTAAACCTGCATAATCCAGAAAACTGGATTTGATAAAACATGAATGAAAAGCACACAATATTTTTGCCATTTTACATACATGCTTTTAAACAGGCATATCTTATGATGCGTTTATCCAATCTATTAGAAATATTTTCTTACTTGGGAAGGCCTACCCTTTGTAACAGTATATAAAGTTTTACAAAATTGCTAAACTGCCTACAGAATTTTACTATAAAGTGTATTATGTAGTAGAGGTTCCAGGGTTCTACAGGTTCCAGAGGTTCCATGGTTCTAGGGTTCCAGAATTCTAGAGGTTCCAGTGGTTCTAGAGGTTCCATGGTTCTAGGATTCCAGATAGGGACCCGCCGATTATGCTCATTAATTTACCTATTATGCTATGCTGCACTGCCCAAAAATTTACCTATTATGCTTAAATTAATGCTCAATATTTACCTATTATGCTCAATATTTTTACCTCAGTTCCCATGTTTTTCTAATAACTTTGCATTTTATGGGAAAGCAGTAAGTGGTTGAAGCACAGACTGTAAATCCTTGCTTGTTAAAATGCATGCCACAGAAAAGATCGATATACTCTAATAGAACAGTCAGCTACCTGATAATTTTATTGGAGTTACTGACTGTTCTATTAGAGTATATCGATCTTTTTGTGGGATATGTATTTTGATAAGCAATTAAAAATTTATAGTATTGCACAACTTTCTGCCTATTATGCTAGCATTATGCTCAATGCTTTCAGGCACCTATTATGCTCATTATTATGCCAGCATAATCGGCGGGTCCCTAATTCCAGAGGTTCCAGGGTTCTAGAGGTTCCATGTTTCCAGAAGTTCCAGGGTTCTAGTGGTTCCAGGGTTCTAGAAGTTCCATGTTTCTAGGATTCCAGAGGTTCCAGGGTTCTAGAGGTTCTAGGGTTCCAATGGTTCCAGAGGTTCTAGGGTTCCAGTGGTTCCAGGGTTCCTGCGGTTGATGTTCCAGGGAGAGTAACCATTACTCTAAAGGAGTAACATATGCTCAGAAGGTGGTGTGACTTATTCTTCAGATTAATGGTTATTCTCTTCGGAGTGTTGTTTACTCTCCAGAGGTGTTAATCCTTTCTACACTGGGAAGTCTTTAGAGTTACTCTTCATTTTTAATAGTGTAGAGGTTCCAGAGTTCTTTATAGATGTTCCAGATAAATAACATATGTAGTTTTTTTTGTAAACTGCTGAGATCGCTCTAAGATTTAACCTCAACTTACAAAACTTTTATCCAGGATGCATACCCCCCCATACACTCTAGATTTGCATGTTTTTTTTTTACTATAATATATAGCAATAATAAATAAATAATATAAGTGTGATTACACTGATATATCTTTCTATGCATAATTTAAGTTAGGAACTGCCATCACATAAAAAACCTACCAATTATAAAATTCCTGTAGTTTCCCATGCCATCCATGGAAGGTCACTGTTTTGTAACAACAACAGTAAATACTGTTGCAGTTGACACGTTGTAAAGTTTTTGAACCGGTAGTGAGATAATATTTTGTGTGTGCATACATGTGTTAGCTCTATGGTGACATTGAGTCACTACAACCAAAAAGGAAATTCCAAATGACTATTCTATATTGATAGGAGAGTAGATTACAGTGGAACCGAACACCTTGAAGCCAGGGCTGATGAAAAGTCTGTATCTCTCACTGCTTGAAGGTTCTTAGTTTACTAATTTGTTAAGCTGCTTTACTGTAGTTATACTGATAGTAAAATGTCAGTAACTTTTAAGTATATGGAACATAATTATTTTACTAAGGTTTAAACTCTCAGTAAAACATCAGTGAATGCGGATTACTGAAAAACTACTAAAATAACAAACAATTAACTGTTCCATATACTACGGATATACCACTTTATTAAACTAAGAAACTTCAAGCAGTGTCTGAAACTGTGTATTAAATTAATAACCTAAAAATACCATTACTATCATTTACCCTAATAAAACAGTCACCACTCTAATAGAGCAATAATCTGGATTAGTCTGGATAAGTGAAGTCCACATAACTGAGGTTTCACTGTAATAAATCCTTAATGATAACTTGAATAGCGTAACTAGGCCTGAAATATATAGGCCTGCAACACAGCATAATTATGATACTATGTGCATTCTTTGAATTTGCTAAAAAGTATGACTCAAAATTACCTTAAGATTCAAACTTGCAACACCTAATTTTCAGAAGTTTCATGTCCCAAGACCCTCTAGCTGGAGCATGCTATTCATTCTGAGTGTGTTTCACACACTAGTATACGTGCATCATTTTATGGTCAATCATAAGCACTGCAAGGTCTAGATCTGCCTCACCTATTTAAAATTTATATGCCCCTGATGAGGCTCATATTATAATTATTATTCTTTAACCCACTGGTTTCTATTATAATTTCTCCAGGTTTGATGAGCACTATCCCAATTACAAAAGAAATGTTACTTGGCAAGTTGTTGTCCTTTTCCTACCAATCAAAACCTTTATTTTCTGTCTTGTTGCATGTGCTGCAACCTTGTCAGCATATGGCTGGAGTAGGGTAGTTAAAGTTACCATTTCAAAAAAAATTACTATAATATAGGAACAAGACTGGTTGTGAGAGTGTACGTGGCTTGGCATGGTTATTTTTCAAAAACATTTTAACTCATAAATTTATGTCATTTTGCTATACCCTACTTTATAATACTAGCCATAGAATGGAAATGTTCCATTTTAGTACAGAGATTGATCTACCCTATTTTTGTACACTAGTGATTTTTGCAGGCCTGGTCACATTAATTTTATATGCATACCAAACTTTTCCAGTACATCCTTGACAACATAATCTAGATCATTTTTATGAGAATCATTAGAGGCTTTGGAGTAAATATTTGACAAATCTTTAAGTAGAATGACCTTTCCTGTTTTAGCTATCATGTTTTGCTGCACTTTCTTCTTTTTGGCACCTAAATTTAGCAGGTGAGCTGCTTCCTGTCTTGTATCGATTGGCAATCTCCTTTGATTTGTATAAAATTCCTATATATATTTTAGAGCAACTTTAATTAGCAGTATACAGTACATATACTTGTAGAAAACATAATAACCTTACTTTTAACACCTTTTGTGGACATCACTTATGCAAAGCTACTACTTTTACTAGAGAGAGAGAGACCATGCATCATTGGGATGTTTAAAATCACACAAATACAAACGCTTTGGACTCATATAACTATACGTGCACAGGCACGGTGAGGAAACTACAAAAAACCAGCACATAAACATTACAAGGACATGGCATAACCAGGTTATAATCAAGTGTTCCGTTCAGGGCAATCACACAAAATAATATGCTGTGAAGAACTGATAGCCTTCTGAGCAGCTTTGCTCAAGATGGAAATAGAGTTGCTACAGACTGGTTATAGCTTGCAGAGCTCTGTTGGAGTGAGTAAGAAAATGGCCCAAGGAGCCTATTTCAATTGTTGATTATGGAGTACTATAGCTCAAATGATCCAGTTTTGAAAGACATGATTGATAGTCAGGTTTACTATAGCCTTGCCATCATGAGCGGCTTGTATATGCTTGAGATGAATAGGAATCTTAGTCCTAGCAGTGTAGCTCACAATGTTACTCATTGTAAATTACTATGTCTGGACAATAATATGTAATTACTGTAGAGGTGTGATAATAGCCAAAGGGGTACATTATAAGATGATAAAAATTTCTATTGCCTTATAATATTGTTCACACAACAATATGATGTAGGCATTATAGCTGCCCGGCTGCTCTTGTGCAAAGATCATGGAATTAAACTGGTGCAGTGCTATATTTGCACTTAAGGTTTGACAGCAACTTGTGTTACTAATCAACATGCATGCATGTACAATTCTCTTCAGGCACATTGGATCAGGCACAATTATATCACATACAGGGCACAGCAGTGGCGGATTTGGGAATTTTCAAAGGGGTTTTCAGGTTCAGAAAGATTTCAATAGCTGTGATCCCACTTAGCTATAGTCCAGCTGGGGTTGTTAACTCAGCTCAGTGGCCTATAGCTACATAGATCTGCAGTGAATCATAAAAATGACTCCATTAAAACATTGTTTCATAGTTGATCCAGGCCTTCGCAGAAAGTTTTGAAGCAAAACTGCACTAAAATGATGATTATTTCTGGAGGCGCTGAACATGCTTCAATGCTGTAATGCCATTTTTAGTAATTTCAAAGGCAAAAGTATGAAGTTTTGCCAGTAGAAAAGGTCCCAATGTGATACACTGTGTGTAACTGTTAGTGATTTTATCATTCCCATAAATCGTAAATACATTAGGAGTGCACACACTTTGTCAGGGTTTCAGCTGAAACCATTGCAACCCCTGTATCCACCACTGTACAGACTTTCCTTTTGTGATTGTATCATGCATGATATCAGTTGTAAAGTAGTATTTTTGTAACTATTGATAAGAATAAATCAATAACAGAGAGGCTTTACCTCATATTTTTGTACGGTTCTCAGCCATTAGTAACACAGTAGCTACATATAATGGGCAGAAAAGTTACTAAAGAGGAATTGCAAAGGTTGGGAATTGCCTATTGGTATCAATTTCTTATAGTTAGTAATTGTAACACTATTACAATATGCAGTTTAAATTATTGACTAGTAATTGTTATAACAGCACAAGTTTATGCACTGCAACTTTTTTATTATGCAACACATTGGTACTTATTATTTACAACTATAAATTGTAGCATACATGCTCTAATATTGCTGATTTTACATCCTAGGCAAACCAGCTGTGCTGCCTGCCTAGTAATCAATAATAAAAACAAAGCGCTTTGGCTATACAGTAATGTATTTAGCCTCTCGTGGTATTATTTATTAATGTCTTGATAAACACCAGAAATTGTGAACTGATTGTAACGAAAGTAAAATAATTGCACTCAGGCACTGAGATAGCTATGATTGCTTTGTGTAAAGCATCACATTGTAGTTGGTTCACACTTTATAATATCCATGGCTGATTAAAATCATCGTGATAGCTGGTGTATAAATAAATGGCTAGCTAACTAGCCAAATTGGCCTTTGTCGTCGAAAGTTGGCACAGTGTTCACACTGGCAACTTAATTATAAAGAATATTGGCTGCACAAGTGCAAGTATGGACAGACAAAGGAATAAACATTGTACAAACTTAATAATAATAATACACAACACACACAAGACAATTTCAGTAAACCTTTTGGCCAGCTGTGAGCATGTACCTGGTTAAAAAAACTAGCAAGTTGTAAGTAAATGTAAACATGTGAACTTTCACAGAATAAGATGATCTACAAGCCACCACAAGGTTAAAAAAAACTAGAGTGATACTTTTGGATCGAAACTTAAAAATTTTAATTTCATGCATGATCACTACTATCAGCACTACACATGTACATACTTCCTGTATGATGTTGTCTTAGCTGCATACTATAACTCCAAGAATTTTATAATTGGTAGGTTCTTTTTGTGATGGCAAGTCCTAACTTAAATTATGTATAGAAAGATATATCAGTGTAATCAAACTTATATTGTTTACTTATTGTTGCTATATTATAGCACACAAAACATGTAAATATAGAGTGTATGGGGTATGCATCCTGGGTAAAAGTTTTGTAACTTGAGGTTGAATTCTAGAGTGATCTCAGCAGTTTATCAAAAAACCAGATAATATTATGTTATTGATCTGGAACCTCTATAAAGATCTCTAGAACCTTGGAACCTCTAGAATCCTGGAACGTATCGAACCTCTTATACCTCTGGAACCCTGGAACCACTAGAACCCTGGAACATCTGGAACCCTGAAACCACTGGAACCTCTGGAACCCTGGACCTCTGAAACCTGTGGAACCCTGGAACCTCTGGAACGCTGGAACCTCTGGAACCTCTGGAACCCTGGAACCCTGTGGAACCCT